>NC_089207.1:2731441-3024139 GCF_963930695.1 Labrus bergylta | reverse complement strand
GACAGAGAGAGACAGAGAGAGAGAGAGAGACAGAGAGAGAGAGAGAGAGAGAGAGAGAGAGAGAGAGAGAGAGAGACCCTTTTCTTGGCTCGGTGCCACTTCAGCTCGTGCAGCACGGATAAGCTCCTCCTCTAGGGCGGGTCTACCTGCTGAAGGTGTTTTTAAACTGATGTCTTTGAGTCCAAGATGATTTAAATAAGTTGGTTGTGGTTCTGACTCTTGGGCAAAGAAGTGGCTGAGGATGTTTTTTCTCACTGCAGCGTTCATGACTACAATCACGCAGACGTACGAAGCAGACGTATGAGGAAGTTGGGTGTTATAAGCTGCTGCAACTTAACACATCTCAGATGTGTGAAAATAAATACTTCAAACAGATTCAGTTAGAAGCTTCATTAGCTAATAGGTAAACAAACAGAGCCTAAAACATTTAATATTTAAGCTCATAAAGGCTCATTTTAAAACAATAAATGGATTATCTTTCATCTCAGGTTTAGTTGCAGCTGAATCAGCATTTGAGACTAACCAGCCTCAGAATAACAAAACTAAAAACACTAAAATACTCTTTACAATGTTTATGATTGAGACAAAGACCCCGTTAGTATTTTCTTAAATAGTTTAAACATTTCCCTTCATAAGACAGCTGATTACTTGAACAGTAACTGAAGTAACAGTACTTTTACTTGAGTAGAATATATTAGTACTCTTTACACCTCTGTTGATTTGATTTGTTTGACATTTTTTTCATTATTTAGCGTTTCTTATTATTATTATTATTATTATTATTATTATTATTATTATTTTTATTTTTTCTAAATCTTAATTTAATTATCTTTTTTCTCTTCGTACATTTTCTTTGTATTTTTATTTATTTTTTATTTTATTTCATGTTGTATGTCTTATATGTTTAAAAAATTATATATAAAAATGTGCCAGGATGAACAAAATATTTGATGAAATATGACAACTTGTAATGTAGTAAAACAACCTGCAATAAAGTAATTTAAAAAACAAAATTAGCGTTTCTTGAATACATTTGCTATATGAACAGTCCTGTTTGGCATTCAGGACACAGAAAGCTCTTAATGCGTTCATATACAGTCTCTCACACCCTCACACTCACACAGACAAAACCTTTTTTTTGTATAACACTTTGCCTACACTGTTCCTATCTGAGTCTAAATAAGAAGCACAGTGCTGCTGTGGGAGTATAAGTCCTGACTGATTGCTTGTGCAGGTGGAAAGGATGCTTTGTGTGTGTGTTTGTGTGTGTTTGTTTTTGTGTCAGTTTGTGTTGTGGTAAAACCCATTTCCATCCTCCATCTCTGTTGTAATTACACACAACAGTTTTGTCAGTGAGCGATGCTTAAAAACAACACATTTCAGACTGAAGACAGAAAACAGAGCGCTCCCCACCTCAGCTTCCTGCACAAACACACACACATACACAAACACACACATATACACAAACAGCGAGAGCTCTAGCATTGTAAGAGAACCTCAGCATGAAGATTTAATGAAACCGCAAGGGATGTCGTCTGGTAGGGTTTAAATGTTTAAATATTGCTATTTCTTACACGGGGAAGAGAGAGGTTCCTGTGATAATCACGTGACAGTGGTCTTCTTCTTCTCCTTCCTGCTCCCTGCAACGTAATGATTTCCCCCCATGGCTAAAAAAAAACATAAATGTCTTTATGATGCAAGATTTGCATTACCCAAAAAGATGCTAATTGTGGCAGGCCTGGAGTTTCCTTTTGGGCCGTTTTCTGGAACAAAACGTGACCATATTTGGAGGAGAGGTTTGTGCTTGAGAGGAAGGAAGGGCTTAGCAAAGTGAAACAACACCTGTGGCTATTTTGTTAGCACAGGAATGAACTAGTCAACCTCGCAGAGTGATTTTATTTGTGGTATTCTTTGACAACATCTGTTTTAGTTATTGGACTAAAGAAGCTATGAGAGCTCATGGACCAGTGACTCTCTACTCCCTCCACCGAAACGTGTTGAGAGAGCAGAGAGCGGTTGTCAAAAACAACAAAAGAAAAAATGACTGGTTCTATGCAATGGCTGGAAAATATTCAATTCAATTCAATTCAATAAAAATAGATAAATATCTGACCAACACTGAACGGGCAAGAAAGCTAGGTATGGGGAGCACAGAATACCTGCTAGTTAAAGGCTTTATATGTGATTTTTTGATCCAGCAGATGTCGCCCTTGAGCACCAGCATGAAACCAAAACAACTCGCGCTGCATTGTTGTGTTAGCATGCTAATGCTAGCGATCTTTATTATGCTGGTATCTTCACACTGCATGTAAATTTACCTGAAATGAGCGTGATCTAGAAACACAGTTAAGCAGTGAGTACAGTATGTTATTCTTCTTTTCTCTAGTCCCTCAATTAAACAACTTTTATACACGAGGGGAGGAGTCAGCCGGCCGTCCTGGCGATGTAAACAAAGTGAAGATAGGACTCTGAAAACTCTGAAAACATCACAGACAGTGGGACTCGGGTGTTACACCCATTGTAGACAGTCATGACTCACAGAGTTATTTTCAGAGGATATACTTGATTTATATTATATTTAAGTGTGAAAAATCACATTTAAAGACTTATCATTTCAGGTAAATTTACATGCAGTGTGAAGATATGAGCATAATAAAGATCGCTAGCATTAGCATGCTAACACAACAATACACCGCGGGTTGTTTTGGTTTCATGCTGGTGCTCAAGGGCGACATCTGCTGGATCAAAAAAATCACATATAAAGCCTTTGAGGTATAGACTAAAGTTGTTTTTTGTACCAGGCTTTAACCAAGTTCAATTCTGCTGTAAGCACATTTCAATATGTGGCCTACTGGGAATTTTTTGTTTTACTTTTGGAGCCAGTTTCAACTCAAGGAATTGCAACTTTTTACATTTTCACCTTGTCTCATTCTCATTTTTTGTAGCTTGGTTTGTGCGTACAACCCCCCAAAGTTTGGCCACCACAGTCAAAAAAAATCTGGACATGCCCCTGGCAAAGGGAGCTATAAGTCTGCTACAAACAACGGTGCATGAAACAAAGAACAAAACAAAAATAAAAGTGAGTCATGAAAGAAAAAAAAAAAAAGCAAGTCAACCCTCAAGGTTGTTGTGCCATGTGCTGCGAGCATCGAGCCACCTGTTCAGAGACGAACGCAGCTCCTGGAGGTTTTCAGGGGAGCTCAACTCTCAGAGTGCATTCTGGGTAAGGCACCGGTGGAGCCAATTTGGTAGCAGCCTGCAGAGGAAGGAGACGTCTTGGAGGAAACCTGGCTTGAGGCTTAATTTAACATCTAAAGAAAACAGTGGTACTGACATAGATTTCATTTGACAGCCACCGCCCACTCACACTCAGCGGCTCCCGTTGCACGCACACCCTGTTTTTTTTTTCTTCCTCAAACTCTCTCTCTCCTCTGCCGCTATCTGACATATACACATTTTACAAAATGTGATGTAACAGCCCCCTTCAGCTGTAATCCAAGGTGGGCATCTGTAAAGAAGGCCCTTTAAGATGTTCAAAGGAAACCACAAAATCTGACTGGCAGAATGGCAGTCGAGCAGAGCCATTAACCAGCCACCAGATCTGTTACCGGATGTGTGTTTATCTGTAGATGCATGACTGGTTAACACTGATACTTTCAGTTGCAAGCGTCATTTCTTACATTGAGCTCTGTTTATCTTTATGCTCATAAATCAGGAACTCACGTGGGCTGATCTGTATGCGACAGTTCCTTGTTCAAATGCAGACATTCAAATACTGATCTACGTGCATGAGCTGAGGGAAATTCCTATGACATGTTTTATGATCTGTCAATATAATCCACAATTTTATTTGTTTTATTAGCAGCTAAAACAAATAAGAAAGGAGGGAAATACATTTTCAGAGTGCAGTACAGTCAATTTGTTGTTCCTGATTATTTCCAAGTTAAGCCACTTAACTTAAAAAAACATCAAATATATTAAAGGTGTATGACTTTATACATCTTATAAACTTATATAATCCAATGCATTATTATAAATCATAGGCCTGTCAAACCAGCACCGTTGTTTTCAGTTATGAAAGTCTGAATAAACCCACTCAGGTTGCACTTTTGCAAAACTTTGCTGGGCTGTATATGAGGTCATCAAACTCTGTGTGCTAATTAGACTTGTAAAATTGTAACCTGTCCAGCATTAAAAAAAATAATAAACTAACAGTGGAGAGATAGAGAGAGAGAGGTGTCCATCAAACTGAGTCTGTACTCCCCCACAGTCCTGTTAAAGACTCTCAGCAAATTATTAGAATAATAAATGTACATGTGGGTGGACCACGTTTATGCAGTTCAGTAAGATCATCCACAGTTTACAAAATATGAATTTCAATCGGCTCAGTCTTAATTACAGGTAGCTATACATTGAATTGATGCAGCTTTAATTTGAATACATCACCAATAAAAAAATAAAAAATCACACTGGATTGTTCTCTACAAGTCTACATACATCTAAAACTACTTAAAACTTTTGAATTGGTGCAGTGCTAATGTTAAAGGTCTATTTTCCTTGAAGGTAACATCTAATCAATAACATTATTACCATTGGTGGAGATGTACCTCCTTCACCTTAAACAGTCAGGACATCACTAGTGTGTCATTTAAACTTCAACATTTTAAGATTTTTGACTCTGAAAGGAGGGATGAAGTCATGTGACCTTCACCAGGTGATCCTCATCGTCTTTTAAGTTCATTTTGACGTCATGGTAACAATAATTAAACTTGATACATGAGTCTATTTGTTTAAGTAATACTACTTGGCAAAGTCAAAGAAAACAGCAGAGTTTCAACTTAAATGAATTAACTATTTCTGTGGCTGCAAAATAAGACAGAAAACATCTGCTAATAACTGCAGTTCCTCAAATTCAATTCAATTCAATTCAATTTATTTTGTATAGCGTCAACTCATGACAAGTGTTATCTTGAGACACTTTACAAAAAGCAGGTAAAAGACCTTACTCATTGTTATGTTACAAAAAGCAGGCAAAAGACCTTACTCATTGTTATGATACAAAAAGCAGGTAAAAGACCTTACTCATTGTTATGATACAAAAAGCAGGTAAAAGACCTTACTCATTGTTATGATACAAAAAGCAGGTAAAAGACCTTACTTATTGCTCAAACGGCCACTTGAGGCTGGCTTTAAGAGTGAGTCAATCCTTATAGAGCCCCATATATAAAATGTTCAAATTGAAATGATTACCGCCTAGTGCAATAAGGATTGTGGTTTCTAACACTTGTTTTCTTTTCATCACAACTGTACATGGAGGAATTTTGATTAGACTCACCTGTTAAGGCTTAAAAAGGTGCATAGTTTGAAGCATGTTTCATAAGGGTGACAGGTGTGTGGTGCTAGCTATCGGTTTAGTTTCACTTTACTACAAACCTCTGACGGTTATGCTTTGGCGGGGATGTTTTAATAAAACAGTTGGACATATAATTAGCTGTGTGATGAACAGAACAAACATGTGGTCTAATTATGAGACAGGTTTTTTTTAATTGTTTTTTGAGTGACATTTTAGTAATAAGTGTTATATGTCATTTCAAGTAGTATTTATATCAAGGTTCAAGGTTTCTTTATTAGTACCCAAAGGTGAATTTTTTGTTCAAATATATCTGTTGAGATGTTCATATAGCCTAAATTAAGACTTGTATAACTTAATTCCCTCTAAAAGAAAAAATGTAAACCCACAATTTTTGTGAAGCACTTACACATAAAAGTGTTTGACACACAACAAACAGGATGTTAATTAACCCAACGCAAAAGTACCAAACGAACACAGCAATTGTTTATTTGTGGTAAAATGTTTTCTTATTGCTATTGTTATTGTAAAATAATTATGCTTTTTAGCACAAACCTTTTTGTCTATTTTCATTTTGACAACTACAATTATTATGGCCTTCACAGTGATTATGCTAAAAAAACAAATGCATTTCCAATTGAGGGTAGAGACAGTGTCAGACTGTGGAGCAACATTTGCATATTTTAAAGCTCAGCTGATGTCCTTTCTTCACAGCCAAACAGAGTTTGGGCAGAAAGGTTAGATCTAACAAGCAGCTATTAGCAGATCAATATGAGCCACTTACTGTAGTGTCAGGGAAGGTTACGACCATGAGAGAGAATAGATCTTTGTTAATTATAGCAGTTAAAGATTATGCACGAGACAGATATAAAGATATCCAAAATTCTAATTAATTAGAACCATTATGACTCCAGATAATTAAGTCATGCACAGACAGTAACTCTTCTCTAAATTCACACTGAAGAGGAGCTGCAGGAAATCACTGTTTCAAGACTTTTAATTTATGGGGAGCACAATAAGGACAACACCGAGAACAAACGAAGAGAACAACAGTGTGACTGTTCATTGCCTAATAATGGATAAAAGCTGACATCGGGAAGCTGAAGGCTCCTTGTTTGTGCTGGTGTGAACAGATACAGTCTGTGCTGTGGCGCCATCTGGTGGTCAAAAAAAAGAAGCTGCACGCAGCCAAGTTGGAGAGGTGGACATTGTTTACATTTTTTTAAAAATCAGCATGATAGAAAATAAATTCTTCAATTCAAGATTGGTTAAGTCAGATTCTTTCTTTTTAATCTTTATTTAAAAAAATGTTTTCTTAACAATGCAGACATCTTCTCAAAGTATGATAATCAAAGAAATAAAAGAAATCAGATAAAAATGGGTCATAGTAAGTGATCCCCAAAAATGTAACTGTTATAAAGACCTTGCTGTACAAATGGTTTTATTCATTTCAGTGTTCATGTTCAGTAATAATAGATTTAATGGAGTGAAAATGGTGAGATTTGTTTCTCTTAATTAAGTGCAATTTAACATATTGAGCCAACAAGTTTACAATGAATTCAGACACAGCAGCCATTGACGCACACACACCACACATTCCAATCTGCACATTGCACTTTGACACCCTGGACACTTTACACACTGACACTTTACGCTGTTTACATTATTCTATATTCTATATTTTCCTTTTTTAAATTTTACATTATATTCTATTTTACTGTATTTATGTGTATTAGTAATTTGAGTGTTTATTGCATGGCCTTGTGGAACAGTCTTTACATTTCACTGCACATCTGTATGAGCATGTGACAAATAAAAATCTTGAATCTTGAATCATTGTTGGGAACTTTACAGTTGGACAACATGGAGAGAGAAAAAAAAAGATTACAGTGCAGATTCTGTCAAACCAACAGAAACATGAAGAATATATTCATATTCAGAACCTGTAACAAAAATAAGCAAGACTCGTACTGCGTCATCATTGTGTATTTTTTTAATACTCTGTTGCAAGACCTAATCAGCAATGCTTTCTGCTCGGTGAGGCTAAGGCACAGGTAGCATTCAATGCTAACACATGCCTGCTAACACGCTCACAACACTGATCTGATTAGTGCGACGGAGGATTAGGGCCACATTAAAAAAATGTTTTTAACGGGGCCCTAATCCTCCGTCGTAGATTAGAGATGTGTCCACTTTATTTTTTATATATACATTTAGTTAGCGGCATACAGAATGTACTTATTACATTTTATTATCATGGACATGAAATGTGTCATCAAGATTAAATACTTTATATACACAAAAATTGTAGATTCTTGATCTCGCAGTTCAAAAGTATAACTTAAGTCATTACTTTTTTCTTTTTTTTTTGCACTGATATTTAAGCCTTGCTTTTGGCTTGAATACCAGTCAACCAATTTCATTTAATATTAATCAAAAAAGAGAAATAGACTGAGAGCTAACCAGCACCGTTCAGTGTGTGCAGACACCTGTTCATTTTGCCATTCAATTCACATTATTTGAATTTATACAGCCAAATATTAAACAAAGACAAATCATAAGATCACCACGACCACACAATGTGATTTTTTAAAAAAGTACAAAGATAATATATCGTATAAAACAACACTTATGAATCTGTATAAAAAAAAATGAAACAAAAAAGAGGAAGTATACGTTCTGTACAAACTTGTGAAATCATCAGTGAGGGTGAGTTACACTGACGTGCCTGTAGGTGGCACAAGAGAGCTGTGGTGCTGGCTTTAAAAAAGAACAGTTTGGAGTGCTGTTCTTACCGTTGTCTTATATTTGACACTAATCCAGGATAAGCACCCAGGTGGTGAGATGATCAATAATAATCAATAATTGCTGAACATTGACCCTGAAGTCAGAGAGGAGTTGGAATACGATTTTCTGACATACCTTCTGACGCGTTCAAGAAAAACACCTGTGTGAAAGATACTGTCTGTTAAAGCATTTGAACTTTTCACATCTGATTGTCTGTGGTTAGAAGTCAAAGTCGGAGAGTTCTTCCTCCTCAGATCATGAAGGACTGCGTTTGTTTGTAGTGCTTGAGCTGCAGAGAGCAGAAAGACGAGCAATGAATCATTTCCTTTAATCGGCGTGGGCGCAGACAGAGTTATCAGCATCTTATCAACTTTAATTTAATGGCAGCCTAAATTCGAGGCAGCAAACAAAACAAGTCACTGACACGATAACAACTGCGATCACTCACGTTGCGGATGGGAGGAGGAGGTGGAGGGTTGTAGGACTTTGAGCTGAAAGACAAAGGGTGGCAGGTCAGTGTGCAGCTCATTACAGTTTAATAACACACACAGCTACAGCATGAAGAGTGAAACCCTCACCTTTTTGTTTTCTTGTTCCCTGTTCAAAGAAACAACAAAGAAACAAGAAGTAAAAAGATTAAAACAGCAGTAAATATTGTCATGATCACTTTCCTACCAAAGCAGTTAGATATGTGTTTCCTATTTTGCAAGACAATAATTAATTTATTACCTCAAGTATTTATTCAACATCCTGTTTCTGCTCGACCTTTACCTTTAATAAATACTTCATTTCAGTTCTGCTAAGCGGGATATATCTGACTCTAATCAGATATATGAGCCATTATGTCCAACAGATAGTATACAAAGCCCCTTTGTCACATGAGCTGCTGAACATTTTCTGGTTGTTTGTTGTTTTTGTTGTTTGTGAACAGCAGGGGGCACCTTGCCAAGCACATGGGTTGATTAGGAACCCTTTAAATGTTCCAGGTGTGTCACAGTTTGGTGATCCACCAGGAAGGGACACAGGTTTTTATTTTACCACATGTTAATGAGACAGGTCAATGGGATGCAGTTGGAAATGTTTGTATGTCTAAATTAAATGAAGAAACATGATATTCCTGACTGGACATTGAACTTATTGCGTGCAGAAGGCCTCACTGGAACGGTGCATCAGTGGCTGTTTGTTGAGGTTTGTTTATAATTTTAAATTAAGTTGTTTTTGGACAAATAGCCACAATACTGTGTAAGACCAAGTGGCAACCTCCAGTGTTGAAAAATTAAGCCAATGGTTAAGTGCAAAAACCTGCAGTTCCTTCAGTGTCCACTTGAGGTTGGCTGCAGAAGCGAACCACAAACCGTCTAAAACGCCCATTTTAAAAGAAGCAATGACCATTTTTACAGCCTGGTTATAAAAAACTGGTCTGGTTAGATCATTTTTTGTATCTGCACTCACTGTAAAGTGGGTAATCTATTTTAAATCTTTCTTTTTTATGTTATTTAGACTAAGAGTTATTCACAATAAGCGACATGGCTGATCTGACTGATGGTCTGTTTGTCAGGAGGGATAAGACCCGCCTCAGCTTCACATCTTTGCTTGTTATTTAGTTAACTGAAAGTTAGTGCGAGTAAGCGTTTACAATACGGCGACCGCCAGCGATGGGCTTCGGTAACCAATAGCTGATATCACTGAGACTACGTCCATTTTTTTATACAGTAAAATTCTTACAACCAAAAATAATTTGAGAATATAAAGCATTGAAACTCCGCTCAGCAAGTACATTATCAACCCGCCCATTCTTTTGAGGTAATTGTTTAAGGACTTTTTAAGAGGGAGCTCGCAGGAAAAAGTCAGCTGGAAGTTGGGGGGAATTGATTCAGCCATTTTTGTTCACACATGCACCCCTCTTGGAGAGAGTCAGATCATGTTCAGGAGTGCAGTGCGTGTGTGAAAGGTGTTTAACTGACAGTCTGCTGTTTGATTCTGAGCAAGCAGATTCCAATGTATGAGTGTTTAAGTGTGCGTACACAAAAAAACAACTGCCAGTTAGAGCTGGAAATGAAGCTGGTAGAACTAGAATGCAAACAGTAACGCAAACATCTTCAATCTAAGAAAAATGACTAACTGAGGAAACTCTCACACACACATCCAAACACAAAAAAAAAAATCCAAATCCCACTACTCACTCTTGCAGCAGCCTCGGCGTCGGCAGACACACACACAGATGCAGCAGAGGAGTGTGAGTGTCACAAAACCTGCAGCTCCTGCTATCAAAACTGTCATATTCAAAGGATCTAAAGAGAGAGAAGAAGAAAGTATTTTCCTCAGGGTTTGATGGATAGAGTGAGACGTGTAAACTCCAAACAGTTGTGACAAAAAGCACTTACATTCAATGACTTTCAGCTGCTGGGCCACACAGCTCTTTGGCGCCCCCACATTGTTGGAGGACTCGCAGCGGTACATCCCTGCATCCGCTTTGGACACACTGTTAAACTTCTGCTCCACACAAAGAAAAGGCGAGATTAAGTCGAAGGAAAAGAAAATACAGCTGTTTGTGTCTATGTATCTACTGGGTTTATATTTGAGTATTTCTGTGTGTGCTGACCAGAGTGCCTTTGTTTGTATCAATGCTGTATGGAGTATCAGCGTTGGCCACCAGAGCCTTGTTGTCTTTGAACCAGCGGTAGGTGGCAGGAGGGACGCTGAGTTTATCCTTACAGAGGAGGTCGAGGCCTCCACCCACAAACACCGAGTTCGGCACCTCACAGGACGGGACATGAGGTGGCACTGAAGAGGCAAAGAGAGAGAGAGAGAAACAAAGCTGAAGCTCCAGCAAAAAGTGCAAAAGACAAGGCGACATTTAAATGCAAAACTTCTTTTTTTTTAATTTATTTTTAACAAGACAGTGGGTTAGACGTGTCCGAGCCAAAGCTAGGAGTTAAACTGATGGCTGATGTGTGACAATGGTCATAAGTTAAACTCCTGTCAACACTGCATTGTGATGTGTTGCAGCCTCAATTTTCTATATTACTGCACATGGCTACTTTTTTTTATCAATGATGACAAGCAGTCAGATAAATACAAACTCCATTTTGAATTATTTAGACAGGGCTTTAGAAGTCAATTTGACAAATGTTTTTACGTTGTAAACCAAAATAAATAAACATGTGAAGGTCCGGCTGCAGCTGTGAAAATCTACAAGCAGCTTCAGTCTGCAGTAATCCATTATGTTCTGTCACTGAACTGATGCAGAATCTTCCACGTCCACATCACGATGCATCATAGTCACAATTTATTTCATGCCGCCAACTTAAAACTGATATTTCTTGATGCATTTAATTGTGTTGATTTGGATCTCTTAACTTAATGCTTAAAGTCTTTATATGTGATTTGTCACACTTAAATGTAGAAATCAAGTATCTCCTCTGAAAATAACTCTGTGAGTCATGACTGTCTACAATGGGTGTAACACCCGAGTCCCACTGTCTGTGATGTTTTCAGAGTTTTCAGAGTCCTATCTTCACTTTGTTTACATCGCCAGGACGGCTGGCTGACTCCTCCCCTCGTGTATAAAAGTTGTTTAATTGAGGGACTAGAGAAAAGAAGAATAACATACTGTACTCACTGCTTAACTGTGTTTCTAGATCACGCTCATTTCAGGTAAATTTGCATGCAGTGTGAAGATACCAGCATAATAAAGATCGCTAGCATTAGCATGCTAACACAACAATGCAGCACCAGTTGTTTTGGTTTCATGCTGGTGCTCAAGGGCGACATCTGCTGGATCAAAAAATCACATATAAAGCCTTTAAGTGCTATTTCAATGATTCTTTAGAGGGAGCATCTGATGTTAGTTTATTGTGTTTCTCCAGTAAATCTACATTTTTCCTGATATCTGGAACATATTCATTAAAAAAGAACAAATACAGGATTGCTGTCATACCGAGCACGTTCAGGGTTACAGTGGCCTCTCCCAGGTTGACGTGGTCCTCGCTCGCAGTGACCTCACAGCGGTACTCCCCGGAGTCTTTCTGACTGACAGAGTGTATCGTCATAGTCGCTCCTTCTATCTTTGCTCGTCCTGCATAAGATGCTGAAGAGGGAGGCGAGGGAGGATAAATCAAGTTTTTTTTTTGTTTTTTTTTCATTATGTGATGTAATAATGGAGGGTGAATGGAAAGCGAAGCTGCAAAAATACGAGTATTTTCAGTTTAGAGGACACAGAGAACTCAGGTAGTTTATGTCTATTGTCACTCACCAGTAAATTTCTGATTGAAGTACACAAATGTGACTCCCTTTCCTTTCCTTTTCCACTCGATTCGAGGGCTCTGATCTTTCTCGGTCCGGAACTCGCAGGAAAGCACGGCGTCTGCAAGAAAAGATTTTTAAAATACTGATTCAAACCAACATGGACACACTTCACTTTGTGCCTTGTTTTGAATTATCATGCATTTTTCAAATCATTTCTCCACAAATCTTTTTGCTTTTGTAGTCCCAACTCGTGCTTTCAGATCAGCATTAAATAATAAAGGCAATTTGATCAGGTTGTTAAAGAAAATCCAATCTATGTTTCTCTGGGTTTTTTTTTACTAATTTCCTGTAATCTTTCTGCAGCCACAGGACCCCCGCACATTTCAGCCATTAAATTTGTTTTGGATGTTTGCATTTGCTTTTGAATGTGCAACGTTTCTGAATATGCCTCGCGTTTTTCTAAATGTGCGTCATTACAGCTCATGCCAGGCCTCTGCACCTACAGGCCACCGTACTCAAGTAATGATTGAGCTGCATTCATTTTGTTTAAGTCTATATTATTTTTAATTTTTTTTGTGAAAAAGCAATTGATTCTATCTTTAAGAAAGATTATTTCAGGCCAAACATTTCAGTCTCTTGAGACAGTACTGTTTCTTAAAGTTGTTTAACTTTTAAAGAGAAAGAAATGCTGCTTTGTGTGTATCCTGCATGGTTTATGTATTTTCTCCTGTGGCTGCTCACCTGTCTGCTTAATTACTGTCATGATATTTCTATTTTTGTAGCTTTGAGCGATGTTTGAATTTTTTTTTTTTAGGGAGCCTTTTATAAAATCTGGCCCGGGACAACAGATGAAAATTAACCTTTTAGCTAACTCTTCAGCTTTACTGAAATGATTATCAATATGCAATGTCCCTGTAAAATAAAAAATAAATAAAATAAAAATAAATAAATATGAAATGAAGTTGTTAAACAGTCTCACCTGAGTGCTCGTGGACCTCTACTTTAGGTTTATTGCTGCTGACTGTCACTGACAGACACACAGGACCTGAAGGAGAAAAAAGAGCAATATATTATTAGAAAAAAGTATAAAACACTTTATATTTCACTACTTGCTACATTACAGTTTCTTTTTATGGTATTAGTTTCAAAATGTGGGTCAGAGAGAGCAGAGCAGAAGATAATCAACATCTAGTATAGAATAAAAAGCCCAGGAACTCATTCTGCTACATTTATTTCATAAAGAATGTAGAAAATGTGCATAATACACACTCTCTCTCTCTCTCTCTCACACACACACACACACACACACAGAAAAGTATGGAGTGTGAAGTTACATCCTGGTGGTGCCAGGAGCGGTGCTGTGGAGGAATGCAGGTGATGGACGACTCTCTGACAAGCAGCTTTATCCAGAGACTGATAACGTCCTCGAGTGATCTGTCCCTTCTACCAGCTACACACACACACACACACACACACACACACACACACACAGCTTTGGGTTAAATTGGGCTTTTATTCTACTTTTTTATACAGTTAAGTGGCTGAAGTCACTTTTACTTTTTTCACAGTGGTTACATAAAATCAGATTTACCAAAATACTTCAACTTCTCACTAAAAACTCAGACGATGATGGAGACAGTGCAGTCTTGTGGAGAGGTTTCTGTAGATGTAGTGCTGATTTTATGTTTTTATAACCTTTACCGCCTAACAATTGTACATTATAACATTCATTCAAGACAACAAGGAGCTGAAGAGAAAAGCAGGTCGAATCCTCAGAGGAGCTTTTTATTTGAGAAACCGTGACACACCTGTCTTGTTTGGAGTTATTAAGAAATTATTTCGGAGCAAAAACAAAAACCCTCAAGGGGAAAGATGACCGCAATGTGTTTGTTGGGTTGGGGGGGGGGGGGCGTATGTCACACATGCCTAGAAAGTGTGTTTTTCTTATGCAGACAAAGCAACTCTGTATGACAGTAACCTTATCCTTCTCAGCTGCGGCACCACACACACACACACACACACACACACACACACACACACACACACACACACACACACACACACACACACACCACCCTCAGATATCTGCATTACACACATGAGGATCTACACTGAACCCTTAAACCCCCCCTGTGCTTTACTTTGACCCCGTGCCATGGCTGAAACCTGAATCTGATTTTAACACGAGACTTGAATCCATGCCATGAACTTAAAAAACACGCAGAAGTTAATAATTCCATGTTTTAAAAAAAACACAACTTGATAACAGTTATGAAAGTATTTCATTGAATTCATCTGAAAGTAGAGCCCGACCGATTAATCGGCCAGCCTATAATATCGGCCGATATTATCATATCCAGTGACGATCGGTATCGGTTCACCAGTAAGATATCATTTCATTTGAGTATCACTGTATTCCACTGGCAGAGTTCTCTTTCTTTCCTTCACCGGCAGAGTGTCTTTTATGGATTACAACACGCATTAGCACTCTCCAGAGTGTCAAGCTGTGATGTTATATTATGTTTATCAAACCACTTTGTGCAATAACATGTTACACTTTATGTGCATGTCTGTCTGTGTTACACTGAATATTATGACTACATTTTTGTCAAAACTGCAGCTCTCAGCTGATCTATTTTATAAAATCTATATTGTGGTTTCTATCTATTACATTTTAAATTTTTCTTTTTTTATTTAAATTGTGTACTGTGTTCACTTTTTGTTTGCAATCTTTGCTCTTTGCTGTAGTAACACTGTAAATTTCCCAGTTGTAGGATAAATAAAGGATTATATTATCTTATTTTATCTTACATACATGCACAGTTATTTCTAGTTGAGAGACCATCTTCATTATATTTATTTTCCGAAAGCGTTTGATAACTGCACTTTTTGGGATCAATAAATGTGTATATCTATATATCTATATATATATATCTCTAAAGATCAAAGATTGGTCTAAGAAAAATATTGGCATTGGATTTTTTTCTCTCCCTAATATCGATATCGGCGGCAGCCCCAAAAATTCCGTATCGGTCAGGTCATGCTTTAAAGCTGTTTTAAATTTGTTCAAATCCAGTATTAACACTCATCCTGTGATATTTTTATTATTTATTTTATTTATTTTATTTATTTTATTTATTTTATTTTATTTTTTGGGGGGCGTTTTGTGCCTTTATATGAGCGATAGGACAGTGGATAGAGTTGGAAATCAGGGAGAGAGAGTGGGGAATGACATGCGGGAAAGGATCCACAGGTCGGATTCGAACCCCCGGCCGCCCGCTTGGAGGACTATAACCTCCACACATGGGACGCGCGCTCTTACCACTGCGCCACCAGTGATATTTTTATTATTATTTATTTTTAAAAATATTCCAAACATTTCCTTGTCAGCTCTCTCCTCACAGAAGATAAGGATTTCATCTGTGAGGACATTTAGTCCTCATGAGTAAATAGAGGAAGGATCAAACACACACATGTCCGAGCTTTAATTATCAACATGAAGCAGTTTGTTTGGACAGCAGCCTCTGCTTTTAAGAAATCCAACAGAAACTTCAAATGCATTTCTTTCTCCAGATAGCGACTGGTTGTTTTCATCTCTGTCCAATTAACAACAAGGTCAGCCTGGGGGTTATCTCCAAAGTGAGAGGGCGGGATATGAGACTCCTCTGTGTGATGTGTGGGATCGCCCGGGAATCTCGGGTTCAAACAGCATCAGAGCGGGTTCAATGTAAACATGAACACCAAACCACACCCACTGCATCTCTGCACAATCTCAGTCCCTGATCCATCACACCTCCTCCCACCCTCCCCCCCCCCCCCCCCCATCCCCCTCTGCATGTGGGGTTAACATGCACCAACACTATTACCCAAATGAAGGGTCAATAACTCATGAGGATCAAATCCCCTCATGTTGAAAACAAAAAAAAGGTAAAAACAGCTCACAATGTCACAAAACATGTGTTGAATAAGAAAACATCAAAATCGTGGTAAATTCTCTCTCATCTGTTCTGAATTCACTTTTGTTTAATAAAGTAGTCAATTATTCAAAATCACGAGGATCAGGATCCTTCTGTTTGTTGAAAGAGAAACAAGTCTTTCATCTTAAATCCTTAAGAAGAAGTTTTATCTGCAAAGTTGTGAGTAAAAAGTTGTGATGTGGAGGGTTAGGGTACCATATTAAATTAATCATGCATTTCCTCTTATTAATGGAGAATTGAGTTGTACTTAAATCAAGAGTTTTTTGTTGTTGTTTTAATTAATATTAAGTGGGTTTTGTAGTCTTTAGGGTAAGGTAAAAAAAAATGCTCAGAACACTTCTAATAATTCTTGGAAGTGTAACAAATGACAGAAAACCAAAACCAGTCATTTCCCCTAATTTGACATGCTCTCTTTATCTGTAATGCACAAAACAAAACAATTTCCTATTTTTTAATAAGACTAGATGTTACTTATTGTTCTCATACTGAGCAAATTTTAAGAGAAATAAACCATGTGAGAAACAGAGTTTCCTGTGGTACTGTAGAGGGATACTAACCACAGTGTTAATAAAGTCTTTTCTGAAACATTTGTCTTTCCACCTGACGAATTAGCCCGTTTAAACTCGGACTGAAACCCAGTTTTTTTCCTGAAACTTCGAGCAATATGTTTTATAATTATTTCCATAAAGTTTTTGAAAACAAGACAACATCAAAAAAAAAAACTCACTTTGCAGTAACGTGATGAGAAGAGGCAGCGCCAACATCTTCAGGACGTCCATGTGAAGCCTCGGTGAGTTCAGGTCTGTCCTTTGTCCAGATGATAATTAGTTTGACTCCAAACTTTCTGCACGCTTCTTCAAGTTTCTTCTGCAGCGCGCGCTCTCGCGTATCCATGGACAACTGACGGGGGAGCGCGCGCAGACGGGAGCTCGGTACCAAAGGGAAATCTGATCCTCCTTTTATTTTGAAAGGAAATATGATCCTCCTTTTATTTTGACAAGGCCTAATCTGTTATGTCAAGGGTGATTAAAAGTCTCAGATTTATTTTTCTTTCTTTTATTGAAGCATCTTATAAATCATCAGGATTTCAGCGTTACAACTTTGTTTACAAATATTGAGAATAACTCTAAAAGTCTACTTGAGATGTTTGCTGTGGTGGAGACATTTTGACAATTTGAATATGTAGCTGAAGTTGCTTGTCTCTATGGCTTAAGGGAGCTTAAATTGGTTTGAGATCATTTTATAGCTGTCAGATCTTGGATTACACTTGCTTTGTTTTGCTGTTCTGACCTTGTGCAATAATAATGTTATATTAATGTTATATTATGTTTTACCAATCCACTTTGTTTATGTGCACTGTGTACATGTCTGTGTTACATGGAATATTATGGATTACATTTTTGTCAAAACTGCAGCTCAGCTGATCTATTTTTTATTTTTTTTAATCTTTTCTACATTCTTAATTTTTATTTTTTTATTTAAATTGTACTGTGTTCACTTTTTGTTTGCAATCTTTGCTCTTTGCTGCTGTAACACTGTAAATTTTGCCGTTGTGGGGTAAATAAAGGATTATCTTATCTTCTTATTTAATGTTATCTTTTTAAAGAACAGTTGTGGTTAGCTGAAGACCACAGTCTAGTTTTGGTTTTAGCCCCTAACATGAAATTAAGCGAAATGACAGAATAATGGACTTGAACTATTCGGGTTGAGAGAAACATAAATCGAACTGAATGAAAGCACTGCTGTGTGTGTTTTGTGTTTACATTTTAAACCAGCCTACTTGTTATTTTACTACATCACTTTTCCTTGTCAAATTTCTTTATTCTCTCAATTTTCCTAAAACTTTTATCTTGGGCTACTTTTGAAAAAAAAAAAAGCAACAAAACATATTTTCAGTTTAACATTCAAAATATGGCTCATTGTTCTTGTAGATGCCTTTATCCAATAAATAGTAATAAGTCAATATGTATTTAAAAGAAGACAATCGCATGGTTGGAGCTGGACGTCTTCCACGTGGGTGTAATAAGAGGTGCAGAGACAAGACAGCTGCTGGCTGAGCTACTGCGTCCTTGGCTATAAGGTTTCTCACCAGCAGTGCCCACACAACAACGCATTGTCCCCCATCCTGGTTAATGTGCACACATGCTTACACTTGTGGCCACTTGCGTACACAAAGACACACACAGAGGCCATACGCGAGGACACGTGTGCACAGACACTCAAAGGGAGAGAGAGAGAGAAATACAAGCTCAGAAAATCTCTGCTGCAGCACCTGTTCACTATCGACGACCCCAGCTGCTGTGCTTTGAGCAGGACGCGCTGCTGACATGATACACACACACACACACACACACACACACACACACACACAAACTTACTTTTAACAGCACAGCTCATGCCTTTTGCTTAGTTTACAAAAATATGTTTTACATAAACAGTCTCTCCCACATAGTGACTCTTATGAACCAATCATAAGTGATGGAGTGATATTTAATAAATTAGTTTAAAGGCTTTCTATGTGATTTTTCACACTTAAATGTAGAAATCAAGTATATCCTCTGAAAATAACTCTGTGAGTCATGACTGTCTACAATGGGTGTAACACCCGAGTCCCACTGTCTGTGATGTTTTCAGAGTTTTCAGAGTCCTATCTTCAGTTTGTTTACATCGCCCGGACGGCCGGCTGACTCCTCCCCTCGTGTATAAAAGTAGTTTAATTGAGGGACTAGAGAAAAGAAGAATAACATACTGTACTCACTGCTTAACTGTGTTTCTAGATCACGCTCATTTCAGGTAAATTTACATGCAGTGTGAAGATACCAGCATAATAAAGATCGCTAGCATTAGCATGCTAACACAACAATGCAGCGCCAGTTGTTTTGGTTTCATGCTGGTGCTCAAGATCGACATCTGCTGGATCAAAAAATCACATATAAAGCCTTTAAATGCGTTGACTAAATCAGGGCTTAATTTAGTGATCTATTGCAAGAACAGTTTAAATTGGGTTTTAAATAAATGGGATCCAATTTTAGGTTAGCTAAGTTTGAAACATTTAAACACAATTTTTCTGTGTAAAATTAAACATGTACAGCTTCATATACAAGAAACTTTTTTAGATTTGAGATTTTGTAATCACAATTTATCATGGAGTGTAAAGAAGGATCCACAGTAGCAGCAATACTCAAAGCAAAAAAAATTGAGAAAACACCCTCCCTACAACCTCGTCTTACTGCACTGTTACTTAATGTCTCCTGTTTGTTGAGGGCTCACTCCAAGATTAAAAAAATAAAACAACAACTCTAATTTCTGGTAATTAATTCAAAATATAAACTTACTTATAAACTATGCAACATCTCTATCTATAACTCTACCCAATTCTTACACACTGGTCCCTTGGTTACTTTCACATATAAGCAAATAATGCTGTGACAAAATGTGTGTTATAACATCTGATTATAGTGTATTTACACATGAAGAGTAACACCCTTTAGTGACAACCTAGTGACACAAGCTAGCCCAGACACTGATCACAGTGGCCATACATCTGTTATAAACACTGCGTCTCAAGATCACAATCAGCAAGACATTCTGTCACACCAGCAGAGATGCAGACAGGTGTCATGCATTACATTGAAATTGGCTCTGTCCCTTTTATGTGATCCAAAAAGCTTTTAAGATGGAGCACATACAAGAGCTTGGAGGGCTTTAAAGTACTCGTGTATGGCCCTCATTATTACCTGAGCCTTTCCTGCCGGGTCAAAAGGTCACTATCAGATGTGGACAAAAAGTTGATGAGCTGAAAATGTAAAAATGTCTGGTTTTAAAATTGTTCTACTGCTCGCATTTCTCTGGGCAAGAACATCTTTATCCAGAGAGATCAGAGATTAAGAACACATATTATCAAATCACAGCTCAGAACTGTAACCAGACCGTCAGAGGGACAGAGGAAACTCACCGAGGTCAAAAGGTGTTCTAGCTGCGAGAACACTGAAAAGTGGAAATCTGAAGTGAAGAAACATCCATTCCATTCCATGCACTTTCTGTTGAGAAATACCAATGTGAGGAAATATTGTGAGTCACAGCTCCCATTAATCTTTATGCTCACTGTGTCAAAGTGGGAGGTTTTCTTGACCTTTGTCTGCCCCCTCTTAATTTCTTATTGAAAGCAGCATTTTGAGTCATCCAAGAGACAGACATACAGAATATTCCACCACATAAATATGTAAAAACAATTCTGTTTTCTATCAGTTCAGAGTCCAGATCTAGATCTTTGAGTAAGTGGGAGTTTGTCATGAGAAATAAAGACATTATTTCTTAGTTATTTGACGATACAGCATCAACGTTGGGAACTGGTTTGTTTGGTAAATGGTGGACTTCTAATCATTTAATTTTTTCCAGTTACATCCTCTGATGTGGGGTTGGTAATTTTGGAAATCTAGCAGGATTTTGAAAGTAGAATTCCCCCAGTGCTCCGTCTGCACCCCCTCCCCTCTGTGCTCCCTCAAAAGCCACGCCCCCTCACTTACATGCACGAGCGCCGATGCTCCAGAATGTCGTCTCATATCAGCGGTAAGTAAACACACTTTATCATAATACATATAAAAACAAAAAATTTGTACAATTTCACTACTCACAGGCAAAAGACAAACTCACAGTACAAACTCCGTCATCTGTGATGCGCTTTAAGTATGGGCTAGAGCACCCAAGAGGTAGAGAACGAGCAGGGAGACAGGGAGGCGTCTGATTGGTCCAGATTGGTACCTCGTGGCAGATATTTTTTCATTCTCACAGATTCTCTGTCATCTGTAGCAGATGTAACAGATGACTGTTCCTTTTTCAGAGCACATGAGTTATTCATTTCTGTCCGGATTTAAAGACAATTTCAACCAAAATCTTAAAAAGTGTACCTGAGAGAAAATTACCAACCCTACCTTTAAGCAGTCAGTTAAAGGTGCACTGTGTAGATTTGGTAGTGAAATTTGAAAGTTGTAGAAGTGAAGCAATTCTATGCTATATTTTTACACTAACTAACTGAATACACAAACTTCATTCAAAGTGAATAACGGATCCCTAAAACACTGTTTAGAGCTTAAGATCTACCAGGAGAGTTACGGTTTCACTGTTGTGGGCCCACCAACATGACTTCTCGTGTAGCATTTTATCTTCCAACAGTGTTACAGGGACCAGATTTTCCTCTGAGGACAGTTTATATATGGAGGTATGAACATTTACCACATACTCTGTACATTTCTCCAACTTTCACATTTCTCTACAAAACTCCATAGTCCACCTTTAAACTCTCCAACCAGCCTTACTTTTCGACTATATTCACAAATGAATAAACATAACCTGAACTTCCTGAATTTCTAAAGAAAGGAAAAAAGAAAAGATTTTACTGTTGCGACGTCTGGATAACAGGTATAATTAATTCTTCACTGTACTTCTTATTAAGAACCTTACAACATTACCTTAGAGCCGGATTTATTTTCTGAGTTTGTGCCAACAGGAAACAAAACAAAACATAAGCTGTGGCGAGATAAGGTTTTATACCTCACTTACAGAAAGTAGCAGGATAAAGGGCAGGACTGATGCTGCTCATAAAGATTAGAAGAGTCATAACCAAACACAGAAACACAGGTACATAGCAGAGCTGCACGAGGCACACAAAGGACAGGTCACAACACAGAGGTTATACGGTGTATACATTCTGAATACAGACTGAACAGGTTTTTACAGATCAAGATGAAGTCACTGGTTTTACTCTCACTGAGCCTGGCAGGTAAGAGATTTTAGTTTGACCTTTTTTAAGTGAATCCTGCAAAGACTAATTTCTACTTCTCTTTTCATAGTTTAAGCAATCTGTAACTTTTAAATTTAGGTACTTTTTTCTGAAAGTTTCAATCACTTATTTGTTATGACTGAAGTTGAACTTTTATGCCATGTTGTTGTTTATGAACTTAGTCTGGTGCACTATGAGTTTTCTTCTTCTCTCATCTTTTAAAGTGGCTTTCATTCTTTTTTCTTCTTCTTTGTATCCATGTATTCTGTTATTGAAATGCTCCATATGGCTCATTGACTTATTCAATTTAAAATGTCTTTGAAAAAAAAAATCTAAAACTAAGAATTTTTATTTTTTGGTCTTTTGGTTCAAGAGAACGAAATGGTCTAAATGTTATATTAATGCTGTTCATCACTTCACAACAGTACCATCATGATTCTCAGATTTCTGCTTGATGAGATTATTAACACAAGATTATAGAGATGACATGATAGTGGGTGAAGAGTCCCCATTTTAAAGAGACATCTGAGATTTGGCTAAAAAAGTCAGTCGAATGAGAAAAAAAAGAGATCGACAAAGGGACAATAAATTGATGCAAAACGAACCCATATGATGAAACTGACAGCAAAGTGGAAAAAATTACCAAAGATGACCATGAGAAAATTCGCTAAACAGCATGTTCTGTACTGTATGTTTAAAATAAACAGGAATACAAGACCATAATGTAAAATTAAACCTAAAAAAATAAGTTAGAATCATTTAAAAGCAAAAAAAAAACCTCAACTTCAAAATGATTCTCAAACAACCAAAATGATATAAAAAAAAAAACAACTTCAATAATTCTGATATGGCAACAAAAATATGCAAAAGATCCACAGAGAGATATCCAACAACTACAAGATGAAGAGAAAGAAAACGCAGTCTTAAAACTAATTTATTCAGTCTGGCTTTTATATAGTGTTTTATATAAAATTCAAATCTTAACATTATTGTATTGTCTTTTTTTATCCTACTACAATTTTAAATATCAATATGTTATTGCTTTTATGTCATATTTTATTTTTTCATTTTAAAAAATATTTTTTTATTCTTATTGGTGTGCATTAGTCTCTCAATGATTTTATAAACTACTTTTTTGTCAATAACTTTTCTGTACTCTTGTAAAGCACTTTGAACTGCAATTTAATTTGTCTGAGAGGTGCTATATAAATAAAGTTTGATTGATTGAAAACAAATACAAAGAGAAAACCAATGACCACAAAGCGATATAAAACAACTGCAGATACAATACGTCAACACATGGATTCAAAACAACTATAAACAACACAGGTGTCTTGAGTTTTTTCTGTCTTTGTACCCTACTCCTCCAATCAGAGGGGGGGGGGATCTGTTATCTGTTCCTGAATGTCTAACCCATTCAAGATCGCAGATAAATAATTTGTTTTTGTTTTTGTTTTGTCTTTACAGCGGCTCTTGGGATGCCACTCTTTGCCCCTGATGTAGCACAAAGTCCTGTTCTAACTAAAGGAGATAACAACCCTGTGCTGGGAGATGTACTTCCTGTGCAGGGTCATGTAGTGGTGGAGGATCCTCTGCCACAAGTCCGACTAGGAGACATGGAGGAGCAGGAGGACAATCTGAATAAAGAGGAAGGAGCTTCCATAGAGTCAGATCCAAACCTAAATCCAGATGTTATTTTTGAACCTGAGGCAGACGTGCAGTCAAAGGAGGAGAAGGAGCAGAAGTTTAAAGATGACTCAGTCTTGATGGTGGAGTCAGACGTTGAGGTGGAGCCCGAGGTGTCAGGGGTGCAAATGGACCTCTTGCCCGAGACTGAACCAGGTCCTGAGTTTGTCAACAAGAAGGGAATACATGAAATGTTGGACGAGCCGATCATGGAGCTGGAGCCGCTGGATGAAGACAACATGTCTGATCAGAAACAGAGCGACGCAAAGCTGACAGAAGAGGAACAATATGTGAGGTCAGCATTTCAGAATCAACCTGTGCAAGAGGAGGAGGAGGAGCCCGAGGTGTCGGGGGTGCAAATGGACCTCCTGCCCGAGACCAAAACTGAGTTTGTCAACAAGAAGGGAATACATGAAATGTTGGACGAGCCAATCATGGAGCTGGAGCCTGAGATGTGATAGGTGTCATTTATTTGAAATAACTGATAAGTTGTAAATAAATTCATGGAGAAATAAATATGATTTTAGTGACATAAAACAGCGAATTCTTGTAAAAAATTGTAGAAGTTCATTTAATGTTAATAATTTGTAAAAGATATCAGTGTTAAAACAGATTCAGTCTGAAGGATTTAAAACACTTTAAAAATGAGTTTTTTGTTTCAAACCTTTGAAATATACAGATATGTCTGCAAAGATTTATTAATCTGTTTTCTACCTGTAATGTCTATCAAGAGATAATACATGTCAGGGGTGGGCAACTGGCGGCCCGGGGGCCACATGCGGCCCCCATCAACCCTCAATGTGGCCCTCAGGTCAATTTTGACATTTGAGATCATGAAAAGCAGAAATATGTCCATGATAATATTTGATCACTGGTATATGTTCAGTTAAATTTGAGACATAATGATTTTAATCATTTTTGTATTCTACAATTTGGTCCCCTGGTAGTGTGTGTGTGTGGGGGGGGGGGGGGGCCTTTGAGACAGACTCCACATTTTTTCCAGAAATGAATTCTGAATGTTTTTTTATTTATTCAGACAATTTTAGTTTTCTTATTGCGGTTATAACTTAGAGAAAGAAGCGAAATAAGAAATACATTTTTATTTCAGGCCCATGAAGGGCCCCCCTCCCCACTGGGGCCCTGGGTAGTCAGTCCCACTTTTCCCCCCCACTACGACGCCCCTGTTTACATTTTATGAAAGTTCAGTGAGACACTAGTGTTGTATGTCGTCCACACATCACCACACGAGGTCAGTGTTGGCATGAGTGTGTGTGTATGTCTGGATGTGTGTGCATATTAACATTAATATTAAGAATCTGAGAGTCATGGTTGAGAATATTCATGTTTAATCATGTCAGTGAGCACGTATATATTTTTTTGTTAGGAAGAACTTGTTCAACAGAAGAATGAGAAATATGAAGTAAAGTGATAGACAGGATATTTTTGTTTGTATTTTCAGCACTGTTGATCATTTTATTTTGTTGTACTTACCTGTTATGTTTCATATTTGCCTGTGAAAAGAAATATTAAAAGAAAGCACCATTGTGACTATGTGGATCATTTTGAAAAGATAAATTAAATCATTCTGCATGACGCTAACAGAGGCTTGAGTTGAGTCCATTTATTCATTTTACCCTTTAGCAGGGCACAACAGAGACAGGGGATGAGCAGACTTCTTATCAACGAGTTGTGCCAGAAGCTGCCATCATGGAAGAAGTCCCTGAGTTGGACTTTATGGAGGAGCTGATGCCATCTTTGGAGGAGAATTTTCCTAATGAAGAGACGAGAACGTTGATGGAGCTGAGTAAACTGGAAAGCAATTTTGAAGCAGATGGATCAGAATATTTGATGAAGGAGGAACCAGGAAGTGAGTTTGTAAAGGACAGAGGATTATGACTCACACATGACAACACAGGTAAAGGTGTAGAGTGAATATAACACACCCTCAAACACACGCACAACTGTAATTGTTTCACAGCACACTCATCAATGACGGATCCTGACCTAATGCAAAAAGATCACAGATGTTAAAATGGCTGCAAAGCAGATAAAAAACAAGATAACCATTTAAAAACATGCGAGATCTAAATTACTTCAAAGTGACTACAAAAAATGGTATACATTTTTTTTAAACTGCATTAAACTGGTTCAGATCAACCAAAAACACTTACAAAACAACTACAACAAACCTGGTAGAAACACGAAGGTGCAAACGACCAGATACATAATGACTACAAAGGGACACAAAAGACCCCAAAAGATACAAAAAAAAAACGACTACTTAACGAACAAAAAAATGTAACACAAATGGCTTCAAAAAGTTGTTTATTATTACTACATAAATACACAAAATAACTTTAAAGGGATACTGAAGGACTACAAAGTAATCAACTCAATTCCAAACAAAGTATCCAAATTTTGTACATTTTGTGTTTTTTATCTTGATTTTTTATATTTTATATTCTTATTCTGTATTATTTAAGTTGTTGTTAGTTCTGCTTTATTTCCTTGTTAATTGTTTAGCACCAATACACAAAGTCAAATTCCTTGTATGTGTAAATGTTTTAAAAAAATAATTAGCTAAAGATTACTTATAAAATAAAGGTATTTTCAAGCCTAAAAACAACTGGATATTAATGATTATTTCAAACCTGTTTCAGTGTTGATAGGTTCAAAAACAATATGAACTTACTGCATCTTTAAAAAAGAAACAAGACTGAATGTGATGTAATTTCACCTTTTAGCCACCAGGTGGAGCTACTGGCCTGGTGTTCTGCTGGAGGAGAAATGTTGCATCAGCTCCCCACCCAGAAACATCATGTGTCAACCAAAACAAAACATCAGAAATACAGACAGAGGACAGAGGACCGGGTCTCTGCAGACACAGTCACCACCACATGTATGAAGCTCAATAAGTCATGATTGATCCCCACTTGGTGCCAAGTTAAATGAAAAGAAAATGTATTTCCTAACTTATCTGTTTTGACTATATAAGTAGTTTTCATAAGGGCTGGGAATCTTTGGATGTCTCACGTTTCGATTTAGATTCTTGGGGTAACGATTCAATTGAGACTGTGTCGTCTGTGAGACTGGCTAAATGTCTTGCTACTCTATTTGGCATTTTACTGAGTTAAAGAGCTAGCATTAGCACTTAGCAGGGAGTCACTAAATAAAAAATAAAACAATTGGAAATTATTCATCTATTTAAAATCTCAGAAGATAAGAATCTCAACTTTTACATATATCGACCTTTTTTTCCCACCTCTAGTTTTCACATATTTGCATAAATGGGGGCGTGGCTGAGTTGACTGACTGGTGGGCTTGTTGTAGCTGTTTGCCAGGAGGCTAATAGCCACAGCTCAACTCCACCTCCATGTCTGTTTTTGTTTTCTTTCTGGAAGACAGTTTTCCAATATGGCAATTACCATCATTTGGCTTCAAAATGCCCCCTTAGAAACAGTTGGGTCACTGAGACTACGTCCATATTTATATAGTATAAAGAGTTTGTTCCAATATACTTTATAGATCGATTTCTTTTTTACAATTTACTTATTTCTTACCCTATATGAGTGGGTTGGAGAGATCAGAACATATCATAAATCATAAAGAGAGATATGTTTTGATTTTAAACATTTTAGTGACTATTAAAGTTGTTTTCATTACCTCACCTACCCTTTAAAATGACAACAGCTTAGCGCCCATTAACCGACACATTCACACAGTCAGGCTGCACATGATGCCACTGGAAATCCGGCAGACACTCACATGTTGCTGTGTGTGTGTGTGACTGTGACTCATTTTCCATTGGCCTACACAACCTTTCCCCTGACCTCTGGACACCGAGGTGAGGATTACCAACACTAAGAAGATGACTGTAGCTCGTTATCAGTTTTATTTGAACTGCAGACCCTTAATATCCAACTTTACTTTGCACAAATGCATCCACCAATAAAAAGATTTAAATGATCTGATCCTGGGTGAGCTATTATTTGAGATAAACAGTCTTTGGCACATATGCGCCATGCAGATTTTCAATTGTTCTCCTACCAGGAAAACAGACTTTTACTGGATTTAAGGGCTCACCGTTGAGTTTGCATCTCCAATCTATTACCGGAGGATTGCCTCTGAATGCTTTGTGACCATTACAGAATCTTATTTTTAGACTCAGTTCACATTTAGATGTGTTTAGTCATCATTAGGTGGTTAAATATGCTGTAACAGATGAATATGACGTGATTACATCAGGAGTTATGTTTGGCCAAATCACAAAGTCTGTGCAGTAAATCTTTCATCAACAGTGATTGATCAGTGGAATATGAAACTGTGGATTCATGTTGTTGAGATCCTCGCGCTGTAGAAATCCCCTAAAACCATGACTGATTATCAGAGTGGCTGTTTACATGACGGTGGCTCGGTGCTGTTTGGTGCTGTCTGTCAATTCGAGTCATTTCCAGCTTCATGCAGCAAACAGTTGTCTGCAGGCGTGTCTGTGTCCGACTTTGAGCACTAAGGCTGTGAATCCTCTCCACTGAGCCCCACAGCCTGCATGGCTTACACACACACATTTGGATGTCAATGCATCAATGCTCACTCATACACTCTGCATTACAGGCTGGACTGTGCACAGAAACAGACTATGAATGACATGTTTGAATGCTTAGGACAAAAAAAAGATAAAATTGTTATCATTAAAAAAGTTCTTACACATGTTGAGAAACAATCAGTTAAGAGATCAGATGTATCACTTTTTTCATTTTCTATTTATTATTTTTGATAAGTTAATATGCTCTGCTGTTCTTTTGCTGTCTTTCTATTTTATTCTTTTATTTATATTTTTCCCTTCCTTTTTGCTCACTTTTCTTTTCTGTCGTAGAATGAGCTAACAGAAATATTTATCCATGCCTGTATAGATGATGCACTCATATGTAGATCTTCTATACAAACCATATATGCATGTATATATGCTCATTCTGACAGTTTATGTCGTTTTTCTTCAGAACTATCAAATAAAAAGTATTTTATAAAAGATGTATCACTTTGTTCACAGAGGGAAGCTAAATCAATGCAAACAGGAAGTCCCTCACAGGAGCTTTAAAAGAACACGTCAGAGTGTTCGAGTGCAAGTTTTACCTCTAATCCATGTGTATTTAAGACTATGTGCCTTATTCAAACTTGAGACAATACTATGATTGTAAATAAAAGGAACCCAAAACCTTTTGACTTTTGTTTGCCTTCCAACCTCTGTTTGTAACTGTTTTACATAAGTGTGTTTATTTATTGCAGTTTTGTACTTGCTTAATCATCTTAGTACATTTTAGACTTTTGTAGACTGATATTAGCAGTGTTGTATCTGTCTCCTGTTTTTCTTTCTGATTTAATGTCTGTTTTCTAATTATTTCTGTAATGACTCGATGTCATTGTAAATGAGGGTTGCCCCTCAATGATCTTTTGAGTATAAATAAAGGTTGAATGAATGTTTGTGTACACGTGTGCTCATACACATCAATCACACCTCGGTCTCAGCTCATCCTAAACACATTCCTCTGTATGCTTTTGAGCTTAAATTTAGTAGTGTTACTTCTGGTGACTCAATCTGTGGCTGCTGTTCCTTTTTATGGACGCAGGTGGTTTTTTTATTTTTCTATCTTGTTGCATTGAGGAATCTTGTTGAGAGTTAACGGGGGAAAGTGAAGAAGATTGTATTTTTTTATGGGTTAAATGGATGGTGTGTTTTTAGGGGGCAGCAGGTGAGGGTCTTTCATATTATACTTTAAGCATGTCGTAATGCTTTTATGTTCATATGTGATGTCTCTATGTCAGTGTTTTATTAATGTGCATTTGGGGTTTTGCACATTAGGATGTCTGTGGTTTGAACTTTAGCTGGCTCCTTCATTCCAGTCATCTCTGCATTAACCCTTTGTTATAAAGACATAAACTGATAATTAAACCATACACAATTAAAACAGAAAGAAGTGACATTTTGTAGCAAAGAATGAACATTTTAATGATCCTAGCTAGGACTAGTAGGAGTTATGTCTCCAAAATAGTTTCCAATGCACACATAGAGGACGCCATAGCAGCAACTCACCTCATTGATGATGTGTTTTTGTTGTTGATTTACTGACTTATATCCAGTGCACTTATGTATGTTCCACACACAGAATAGGACCTATACAGAAGGAGATAGACATATCAGGAAAACTGGTAGCATCACATCTTGCCAAAGGTATTAATGTGTTGGTGAACTTTACCTTCATTGTGTTAAGTTCTTGTTTGGTTTGAAGAATGCCCGATCGCAAACATCCATCTCACATATCAAATATCTGCTTCCCACCCTCCCAGGTTTAAACATTAATGTGCAGATATATCGGCACAGAGCACAGTATAAATACATGTTGTTTCATAATGTTTACATGTCCCTCTGTTATGAGACAGATGTGTGGTTCATTCAGGAAGGGAGGAAGAGAAGATCTTTAAAAAAAAAAGAAAAAAAGAAAAAGGCTTTGTTGTCTGTCAGACATTATAAATCTGTGTCTCTGCTTCTGTCTCCCAAACCTCACAGAGACCACGGACATCCCTGCCTCACCCAGGGGTGTGTCAAAGAGGATACTGCTCTTATAAACACAAGAACACAACAGAGAGACCTGCAGACAGAACGACATCAAGAGGAAAACACTGCAGCATCATACAGGTGAGTTATACACAATCTGCAGTGCAACACATTTAAAGGCTTTATGAGAAGAGAAAAAAATGTACATCACATTTAAATTCTTCAAATTCTAAAATTCTAATAGAATATTTATTTGTATTTTATTATATCAAACTTTGAATTTTTATTAATGCATGTGGATCCAGCTGAAAGTGATGCATGCCACTCTCTGCAGTGCATCCCTGTGTGTAGCATGTTGCCCTGAGGATCTAACCAGCTGTGTTTCTGGGCTCCAGTCTGGAGCACAGTGGCAGCCAAACAGACTAGGAGACTAAATCTCATCCATTCCAAACCCACTCCAATTTTCTCTGAGCTTACTAATGCACCACAAACACACAAATCACATGACAACCTCAATAAATATGACACAGGATACTCAGCATGACAGCTGGCAACAATATAAATGTTTGTTATAATTAAAATAATTAAAGTTTGAGATGATATTGCAGATAAATAAACGTAAGTTTCCAGGGACATTTTTGCATTTTGAAGTGTTTTCATAACTTAATAATGTGCATTTTTATATATGTGCTTATCTTAAGAGTTACAGTTCAAAAGTGAGCTGTGTCCCTATGGACCAACTCATGACTCTTATCTGTTTACTGATCTTGTCCTGTACATGTGTGATTTTTTTTTTTTTAAAATCACCCTGCTGTCTTTTAACTGTTGAAGATGTCACTTACAGTGAACCTTTGCTGTAGAAGACGTAAACATGGCTGTCCGAAGGGAGGGGGGTGGGGGGGTTCAACTCACTTTGTCTGACACCGACCGAGTTGAAGTGATTGAAAGCGTTAAACATTACTCCAGAGAAATAATCAAACTTTCCCTTTGGGAGCTTTAAACATAAACAAAGCTAATTCAGTCTGTTCAAAGAATTACAGCTTTTGGTTTCCTTTCCTGGAAGGGAGATTTTGAAAGCAGCTATTGGGTTGCATTATGGGAAATGTAGGCTCCAATAGGAACTTTCAAACATTCCTGAAACAGCCTTTTGCTGAATTACATTTTTTATGGTATCAGTATCAAAGAAGAATATCATCAAACTACTTTACTTCTTTTTTTTTTTAGTATACTTAAAAAGTATGCAGAGTTTGTCGACGGTCAGTCAATCAGTCCAGCAGAAAAGACAGGAAACATGGACAGAATCCCAAAGATGTGATCACACAGAGGTGATGTCACAGCAGAAGAAGAACACAGATGAAGGTAACTTGTGCATGTATAAAAGTTCAAACTTCATACGTAGTTTCCTGCACTAGTCTGATTTCTGTACTGCTTTAAATCTTCAGAATTGCATTTTACATAAATCCTCTCCTCTGCTTTTCAGCACTAACAGACCACAAAGTGATGGAAGGAGAAGCTCGGGGGAAGAAGAACATCATGGAGCCGAGTGTTACCAACTACGCTCAGGGAAAGGAGTCGTTTTATTTTGCTGGTCATGACATCAGCATCCGCGAGTCCATAGATACTTATGGTGCTCTGATCTGGCCTGGGGTATGTCCTGCCACCACATACGTGTGTCTGTGCAGTCTCTGAATCTGGTTGTTCATACAATAATGACATTGTATTATATGATACAGTATATATTCTGTATTGTGCAGGCGATAGCTCTGTGCCAGTTTTTGGAGAACAACCAGCAACAAGTGAACCTGATGGACAAGGCGGTGCTGGAGATTGGAGCTGGGACTGGTTTGCTCTCTATAGTGGCCAGTCTGCTGGGTGAGTCTGTGATCATTTAGCTTTTAGCCATCTTGCACATGACATTATCTTGCTGCATTAGAATTTCACAAAAGGTCTTAACACTTCAGTCCTTGTTAACTGCATAACTCATATCAGGCATTTAGCACGCTTAAATGCCTTTGAATACAAAAATGATACGTTGTTTATAAGTTAGAATTCATCATCACATATTAATATAAGAATTAATTTGCTTGGATGCGTAACTATACCTTGATTGTACATCTGTCCATCCATCTATGCTCTTCTCCTGGACAAAATACATTTTGTCCCACTGCTGGAACTCAGTGGAAATATCAGAGCGTTACTGAAACACTTCGATTCATTGTCAGAGAACCATGACTTCCCACCCACACCAACATTTTTTGCATTGCAAGTAAGTCAGTAGTTGTAAAACTGAAGTATCTGATTTTTGAGGGATAATGACATTCATGAATTCTTTTATTTAAGATAACAGGGACACATTGTCATATTGTCAGAGTCATTTATTATTCTCCTTAAAGGCTTTATATGCGATTTTTTGATCCAGTAGATGTCGCCCTTGAGCACCAGCATGAAACCAAAACAACTCTCACTGCATTGTTGTGTTAGCATGCTAATGCTAGCGATCTTTATTATGCTGGTATCTTCACACTGCATGTAAATTTACCTGAAATGAGCGTGATCTAGAAACACAGTTAAGCAGTGAGTACAGTATGTTATTCTTCTTTTCTCTAGTCCCTCAATTAAACAACTTTTATACGTGAGGGGAGGAGTCAGCCGGCCGTCCTGGCGATGTAAACAAAGTGAAGATAGGACTCTGAAAACTCTGAAAACATCACAGACAGTGGGACTCGGGTGTTACACCCATTGTAGACAGTCATGACTCACAGAGTTATTTTCAGAGGATATACTTGATTTCTACATTTAAGTGTGAAAGATCACATATTAAGCATTTAATATCGAACTGATCCTATTAAAAACACCTTTCCAGTTTTTTGAAAGAATCAAGGTGAAGTGAAGTGAAAATATTTTTCAAAGTTTAAACATAAACCTTAAAGCAACTGAAATTATTTTTTTTATTCCGTCAGTTTCAAGACTACATCAACAACCCCAAACCAACAGAATAGTTATTTCTATACCTTGGATCCTGTAGAATTGATCTTGTAAATAATGGGTTTTTGCATGTTTGTGCATTAGTGAGAATTCAATTTTAGGCTGTGAAAATGTTTATGGTATTGAAAAAAAAAAATCTAATTCTAATTGATTAAAGTTCAGATTCTCTTCAGTTTGTACAAATCCCCCTATAGGCTAAAGGACTGTATGAAAAACATTTCACCTAAACCCACTAACGCCTTATGAGGGTGCTAGAGGTGACATACAGTCATAGTGTTTATCTTCAGAGGAACATAAATTGGCTCTCCTAAACTTCAGCTAAATTATTAAGACAATTGTAGAAACATTTCAGCTGTGAATCATGGAGCAAATACTTGACCAATCAGCATCGTCAACAGCACACTCTGCAAAAAAATTAATAAATGAAATTGATGTTTCTGTCTATGTGAACTTAAAATTAAGTTATATCTCTTATCTCTTCCAGGTGCTATGGTAACAGCTACAGACCTGCCTGACATCTTGTCTAACCTGACCTTTAACCTCCAGCGGAACACCAAGGGTCGGTCCTGCTACACCCCTCAGGTAGCCAGACTTACCTGGGGCCAGGACCTGGAGAGAGACTTTCCCCACCCGTCCCACCAGTATGACTACGTCCTGGCAGCCGATGTGGTCTATCCCCATGACTGCCTAGAAGAACTGTTGGAAACCATGCGCCACTTCTGCAGACCAGGAAGTAGAACCACGCTGCTGTGGGCCAACAAGATCCGGTTTCAGTCAGACTTGAGGTTCGCAGAGAGGTTTATGAGCAGCTTTCACACGTCCATGCTCACTGAGCTCCCACAGCAGGAGATAAGGATATACAAGGCCACAGCAAAGGAGTAACAGAAGAGCACCTTTAACCGTTTTGTTTTAAATACTGAGAAAAGAGAGAATTTGATTTCTGCTGTTTTAAAACACTATGAAGAATAATCTGCTTTAAAGGCTTTATGTGATTTTTTGATCCAGCAGATGTCGCCCTTGAGCACCAGCATGAAGTGAGTACAGTATGTTATTCTTCTTTTCTCTAGTCCCTCAATTAAACAACTTTTATAAGCGAGGGGAGGAGTCAGCCGGACGTCCCGACGATGTAAACAAACTGAAGATAGGACTCTGAAAGCATCACAGACAGTGGGACTCGGGTGTTACACCCATTGTATGATTGATTTCTATTATATTTAAGTGTGAAAAATCACATATAAAGTCTTTAATGTGTCTTTATACAAAATTCCTCTACAAAAGTGGAAATGTTATAACAATTAATGCAACAAAAAAACCCTCTAAGTCAGATTTTCATTCTTAAAAGCTGTTAATTTCCACTATGTTTTTGTACTGTTGTGGTTGGTCTCTTTTTCAAGTTTTGCATTTGTGTGTTCAATGTTTCTTGCAAATTATATTTGCACAAATAATTGTATTGTTGAAATTAAAATACATTAACTTTCAACAAGCGTGCTTTTGTTCTTTCTGTGTGCAAAGAGTCAAAAGTAAAACGTCCAACTTTAACTACAAAATCTCTAGAAGAAAAAAAAATTTAGGGTGGCCGGTGATGCTGAAGGTGGGAGTTTTTACGGATTTATAAAAGGTGGATGATGGGGGGGGAGGTCTCTGAGGTCTATTTGAGAAACCAGCCAACCTAAGAAGAAATAAAGAAAATGTTTTCCAAAGAATACAAATGTATTTATTTTTGTTTCTGCTTTTTTTTTTTTTTTTTTTTTTTGCTTCTGTTAAACAGAAAGCAGCATTTATTTATCTGTACTCAAAAACAAACACTTTCCACTGAATGATATACACCCTACAGGGGCATATAAGGAAAAATCTACATTTTACATGTTCAACACATGGACTGGCCATTAGCACCAGAGATGCCCAGGTAACAAAAATCCTGCCTACATTTTAAAATACAGTTTAAGTCTGGAAGCAATACATACATAACTACAGAGTCAACAAACACAAAGCGGAAATTGAACAAATTAGAAGAGGAATGGATGGAAGTGAGGGAGGGCGGGGATTCAGGATATCACTTTTTTCCATTACCACTAAATCATTAGGTCCATTCTTGAAAATCCAGCTCCTGTCTGGTCTTATTGTTTCCTGCGCTCAATTATCAAAAGTTTAGAGTCTTAAACTGACTCTGCTATCCAAAAGTTCAGAAGAGACTGTCCTGAGTGTTTGACTCTTCATGCTGCGTCTTCTAAAGAACTACAAGTTTGCAGACTGTATATGTGATGTATTCACGAGTTGGTATTTTATGAGTATAATATTATAATAAGCAGCAGGTCGATGACTTTGGCTTCTCTAGAATGGACTCCCTGCGGAGGTCGTTGGGGATTGTTCCTTCGGGACCCCAAATGTTTAGCTCTCCATAAATTCCCATATCGATCATCTCCTCCTGCCAGGGGATGGAAATGTTTCCTGAGGAGAACTCGTCAAAAAAGGTCTTGTCGGTATCCTCCATGGTAACTCCCTTCACAGAGGAGAACGCCCCGACGTCATCCAGACTTTTAGCGTACACCACTTTCGGGTCGGGGACAAAAGGAGGAGGGAGAATACCTTGAAAGTAGGAGAACATTTTGCAGGTGAGCATCTGGAGTCTGGAGCCTCTCTATGTATTTTGCTACTTCTAATTGGCATTATTAAAAAGGTCTCGACCAAAATATAATATATGGATGCTGCAACCAATAAGAGCTTACAAACGTGTGACATAGCAGTACTCGGCTAAGAAGCAGTATTATGTCAGCTGGACGTTTGGTTGGCAATGCCTTTATAGCTAACAAGTAGCATTTGAATGTGACATGAGTTACTATAAACCCTTTTCACACATACGGAAATCTCCTGAAAAACTCCAGAGATTAGTCTACCTGGAGGTTCTTTAAGCTGTGTGAACGCAAACAGACACATTTTTCACACAGACTTTACCCAGAGTTTCTCCTCCAGACCTCTAGTACTTTATCTGCAGAATATCAGAGTGAGCTGATGTCTGAACGCGGCAGCATATACTCCAGAGATTTCAATTTGAGCCAATGAAAAGAGAATGACGTTTATATAGTGACTGTTTAAAGTGTCTGCACGCGACCTCTACGATCTCCGTGCTCTAATTAAACGTCTGCATTCTGTTTTCTGTTGGTCAGTTTGTTGTTCTCCTCTCTTTTGTGGATGTTGTCATTCCATTGGATTACACATAGCATTGATATAAAGACAAATATTCTCATTATAACGTCGTGTAGCGGACTCTGTTGCTTCAGCCGCTACTTCCACGTTGTTTATTTACGTCACGTCTTGACGTCAGGAAATCCCCCCCCCCCCCCCCCTCTGACAGAGATAGTCTCCAGCTGTGAGGAGCACATGTGAACGACTAGGTCAAGAGAATCTCCGGAGAAGTCCTCCTGTAAATATCTAGATATTATCCGGAGTGCAGGTGTGAAAACGGCTATACAGTTCTTTTATCAAGCAATGGCAGCCATCTTGGTTTTTTAGAAAAATATTTCAACTGTGCTAAAACCTGATAGTCTTAGATAAAGTAATTTATTCTGAATGGGAGGAGGACGAGACCCATCACCCGGAGTAAAATCATTTGTGTTTTTGGCATATTGGTTTAGTACCCACAAACCATGAACCAGATGAGAGAGTCATTGAAACAGATGATACCTGCGTTCAGTTTCCTCCAGTTGATGTCCTTAAAAAACGGGTGAGCTCTGATGTCATCGCAGCTTCCGTTCTTAAAGCCCATCCTCTTATCGACCTCTCTGGCCATCAGCCCCTCACAGAGAGACTTGGCGTGCTCGCTGAAAGTGTCCGCGTAGCTCACCTCCCGCGTCAGCATACGTTCTTTCATCTCCTCACGTTCAACCTTTAAACACAAGAAAAGATTGATTTTCCATCCTCTCGTTTAGGGCGCGGTCACACTGGTCATCTGTACCGTGCTGTACTCAAGCACGATTGTGGGCCAGCGGTCAAATTGGCCAGGACTAACCGTGAGAGAGAGAGAGACAGAGAGAGACAGAGAGAGACAGAGAGAGAGAGAGAGAGAGAGAGAGAGAGACAGACAGAGAGAGAGAGAGAGAGAGACAGAGAGACAGAGAAAAAGAGAGAGAGAGAGACAGAGAAAAAGAGAGACAGAGAAAAAGAGAGAGAGAGAGAGAGAGACAGAGAAAAAGAGAGACAGAGAAAAAGAGAGAGACAGAGAGACAGAGAAAAAGAGAGAGAGAGACAGAGAGACAGAGAAAAAGAGAGAGAGACAGAGAAAAAGAGAGAGAGAGAGAGAAAAAGAGAGAGAGAGAGACAGAGAAAAAGAGAGAGAGAGAGAGAGAGACAGAGAAAAAGAGAGAGAGAGAGAGAAAAAGAGACAGAGAGAGAGAAAAAGAGAGAGAGAGAGAGCGAGACAGAGAAAAAGAGAGAGAGAGAGACAGAGAAAAAGAGAGACAGAGAAAAAGAGAGAGAGAGAGAGAGACAGAGAAAAAGAGAGAGAGAGAGAGAGACAGAGAAAAAGAGAGAGAGAGAGAGAAAAAGAGAGAGAGAGAGAGAAAAAGAGAGAGAGAGAGACAGAGAAAAAGAGAGAGAGACAGAGAAAAAGAGAGAGAGAGAGAGACAGAGAGAGAGAGAGAGCGAGACAGAGAAAAAGAGAGAGAGAGAGACAGAGAAAAAGAGAGACAGAGAAAAAGAGAGAGAGAGAGAGAGACAGAGAAAAAGAGAGACAGAGAAAAAGAGAGAGAGAGAGCGAGAGACAGAGAAAAAGAGAGACAGAGAAAAAGAGAGAGAGAGAGAGAGACAGAGAAAAAGAGAGAGAGACAGAGAGACAGAGAGAGAGAGAGAGAGAAAGAGAGAGAGAGAGAGAGAAAAAGAGAGAGAGAGACAGAGAAAAAGAGAGAGAGACAGAGAAAAAGAGAGAGAGAGAGAAAAAGAGAGCGAGAGAAAAAGAGACAGAGAGAGAGAGAGAGAAAAAGAGAGAGAGAGAGACAGAAAAAGAGAGAGAGAGAGAGAGAGAGAGAGAGAGAGAGAAAAAGAGAGAGAGAGAGAGACAGAAAAAGAGAGAGAGAGAGAGAAAAAGACGCACAGTCGAGTCCGCGTCTGCACATAGAGCAACACAGAGATCATGACAGCTACTTTGTGTCTTATATTGAGTCTTGTTATTCAGATACAGACATGAAACTCTGGATTTCTCCTGAATGAAGGCTGTCAGCGTTGTTTACCTGCGTGCTTGTGCTCATGCTGAAGCACACCTCTCTGAAGTGTGCCAAAGACAAGGAAGTGCACCGTGCCTGAGCACGATACAGAGCGGTCACATTGGCCAAACAAACTGGACTTTAGCGTTGAAGCGTGCTTGGGCACGGTACGGATGGCCAGTGAGACCGCACCCTTACTGGCCATTAGTGAGAAAGTTAAGACACTCTAGGTTTCAATTTAATTAAAAAAACAATCCTCACCTTCTCCCCTCTGTTTCTAAACGGGTTCTTAGCAGCCATGAACTCAAACAGCGTCACTCCAAGAGTGAAGTAATCGACCGAGGAGTCGTATTTCTCTCCTTTGAGCATCTCTGGAGCCATGTACCCTGCAGGAATCAAAGTCAAACACTGAGTAAATATCTGATTAAACTGACATTACACTTTTCAATGTGAAACAAAAGCCTTTTTGATGACGCAGATGGGACCCACCTGGTGTCCCGGCGTATCCTTTAGTCAAGGTTTTGCCTTCTTTTAGCTCCACAGCAAGACCCAGGTCAGATATACGCACATTCCCTAGGCACCAACAGAAAAGATTTATCTTCATCTGCTCATGTTTTATTTATTTAAAGGACAGTGCATTAATCAACATTTCTGTAAATGTGCCAGTGTTAGCCAGCAGGCTAATTTTCAACTGTAGTCCTTTGGCAAGATGTTAAGCTAGGCACAGGGTGGCTGACAAATAAAAACATGTTAAAGAATACACACAGCAACAAATAACAACAGTATAACATGATGCCAATATACTGACTCCATTAAAACATATAACCATACAACCATTCATACAAACCACCATGGGTTAGACAGCACAGCTACCACAATACATAACAACAGACAAACATGCACTCAGATTAAATACTATCACAGGTGTTCACATTTTTGATTGCTTAAAAGCCAGTCGTTAAGACGGTGGGTGAATGTATGGTGGGAGGTGCATTTTCTAATCTCCACTGGTAATTGGTTCCATAATTTAGATCAGTGGTGTCCAAACTTTTTTTCTTGCGGGCCAAAATTGTCGTGTTAGAATCGCTCGCGGGCCACAGGTTTTGTTTTTTAAAATATAGATGAAAAAATAGTAAAGCTTTGTAGATGAGAATCAAAAGGCTCGCTAAAGAAACCCTTTAATAAAAGGAAATCGAATATTTTGATTTCTTCGTTCTACTTTATTTGTTTTTTTCACAGAATCAAACCTGTAACGTGGTTCATTTTATTGGAAAAGCTTTCTGCATTTAGCTCAGGTCAGTAAACTACTTTTCTTAGTTTACCAAAAAATGTGGAAAATAGTAAAAGCTGTAGATTAAAAAAAAAAAAACAACATACATGTTACTGAACATTTTCTATTTTAGGAATATTATTCAGCCCTTGTTAACATGAAAAAGAAAAATAAGATAATGTGCCAATCTTAATCAAGGCCTAGGGCAAAAATCTTCTGATTCTTCATTTGAAGTCACGGGCCGCAAAAAATCCCACCAAGGGCCGCAAATGGCCCTCGGGCCGCACTTTGGACACCCATGATTTAGAGGCTCTCACAGAGAAACATAATTGACCAAAGGAGCTGGACCTAAGAGGGACAACACAGCCCCCTCTTAGGGCAGACCTTGTGGTTCTGCTGTTGAAAAGTGCAGAGTTGTGGGGGAGCCTCGCCATTGATAATCTGAAAAATGAGGCATGCGTCAGTGTGTTTTAAAATATTTTCCCAGCTGAGCAAGTTATATTTGTCAAGAATGTAACAGTGGTGGTAAAGCTTGGGTTTTCTGTCCAAAACGTAAAGCGCTTGTTTGTGAAGTGATAAACATATCAAATATAGACCTTGTTTTTCGTACTACTTTTTTTCTTTTTAAATGATCGTTACCATCATTATCCAGCAGCACATTTTCTGGTTTGAGATCTCGGTAGACGATTCTTTTCTGGTGGAGGTGCTCCATGCCTTGGATGATCTGAGCGATGTAGAAACAAGCTCTGGGCTCTTCAAACCCAGGGTTGTTCTCATCCACCAGGTAGATGTGGTACCTTCAGGGAGCAGAGAAGAGCTGAGCCTTTTGATCTCGCAGCATGCATATATATGTAGTCTGCATTTAATCTCACAATTATAACTTCAAAATATGTTACATCGGCTTAGATATGTTTCTCAGACTACACTACCTGTTATTGTCATTAGGCAGTCATTTGAATGGAAGTCTTCAATAAAGCTGAAGTTTTCACAATGCAACAGTTTTAACCGCTGTTTTTTTGATTGTAACTAATTTGTATTCCTGTCTTTTAAGAATAAACACTGAAATCATCAAACACCTCATTGCCATTATCATCTTTACTTATTTGTATACTTTCTGTGCTGTGGTAATCCAGGGGAGAGAGATGATTCAATCTTTGTTTGCCCCTTTTGTCTTTTTCATCGTTTTCATCCCTTCTTTTGAAATGTATTGTGTAAGGAATTATGTATATGATTCACCTCTGCTGTATATTTGTGGGCTGTTGTTAAAACCACAACATATTGTTTTTCCTTTATTGTAAGTGACAATGTTTAAAGTCTTTATATGTGATTTTTCACACTTAAATATAGAAATCAAGTATATCCTCTGAAAATAACTCTGTGAGTCATGACTGTCTACAATGGGTGTAACACCCGAGTCCCACTGTCTGTGATGTTTTCAGAGTTTTCAGAGTCCTATCTTCACTTTGTTTACATCGCCAGGACAGCCGGCTGACTCCTCCCCTCATGTATAAAAGTTGTTTAATTGAGGGACTAGAGAAAAGAAGAATAACATACTGTACTCACTGCTTAACTGTGTTTCTAGATCACGCTCATTTCAGGTAAATTTACATGCAGTGTGAAGATACCAGCATAATAAAGATCGCTAGCATTAGCATGCTAACACAACAATGCAGCGCGAGTTGTTTTGATTTCATGCTGGTGCTCAAGGGCGACATCTGCTGGATCAAGAAATCACATATAAAGCCTTTAAACATAAATAATAAAAAAAAGAATAAACACTGAACACTATAGTTCAGTTATGACAAGAAACCAACTGTGCTTATAATTTATCCAACTGTGAGAACTCCATATTAGGAACAACTGAGGGAAAATTTGTGACATATTATAGAAAGGATAAATGAATCAAAGGTGGAGTCATAGTTGACTTTGGATTCAGATTTTGAGAGTAAAATTATTCAGTCCCTCAAATGAGACACACTGCAATCAGCAATGTATCAGTAAGCTGTATAGAAGTGACTGTTCATGGTATTGCACTGGATGTTTTCAGAGTGTAAAGGTTACTTGAGGTCTCCTCCATTCATGATGGTCATGACCAGACAAAGTTCATCTTTTGTCTGGAAGGCGTAGGCCAATGACACAATGAAGCGACTGTGAACCTTCTCAAGAATCCTCTTCTCCACCATCGCCCCCTACAGGAGGAAATGAAGAAAGACAGAAAAGGCAGCTTATAACAAGATGTAAAAACTATGGATACTTTTTTCTTCTGTGTGTTTGAAGAAAATATGCAGATGCACATTCCAGATGGAGAAAAAAAAAAAAGCACATTTCAAAGAATGACCTCAGACAATTCAAGGGCAAGATGTAGCTGTGCCAAGAAGTTCAATTCAGCAGAGCTTTCCCTCTAAAGCTCCCTGTAATCACTCTATCCCCCGTCTCAGTGTTTAATACTGCAGGCTAAAGCCAAACGAGACAGAGGCAGGGATAAAGATGATTAGCACCATCGCAGGCAGGGCACTCACTGTGGAACATAAAGCCAGCAGAACACCTTTTTATTAATCATGTTGTGCATGTGTAGCGTTTAAAAGAGCTTTGTGTTTCCCTGAAGTCTCCTGCAAGGAAACGAGACAATAGCGTTTACTACTACTTCCTGTTGTAGAGAAAGGGCCATCCAAATTATCTTACAGAAGAGTTCTGGTTTGCATTGATTCAATTGTATTTGTCTGTTCAGATTAGATTCACTGAACGTTTGTCAATCAAGGTGCTAATATAATAATTTAATATAATATAATACACTTTAAACTGGCATATTCAGCATGATCATTCTCCACCTGGTCTCATAACTCCTTTACATCCTGTACGTTTGTGTTTTTTTATGTTTTTAATGTTAGTTTTATGGTTGTGTTGTTACTTTGTTGTTTTTATCTCTGCTCTGTAAGGTGACCTTGAGAGTTCTGAAAGGCGCCTTTAAATAAAATGTATTTTTATTGTTATTATTCAATATGTCAGAAACTTAAAACATAGTATTTTCGTATGAAGGAGGCCCGAGCTTGCAGCCTTTTTATCCATTTTGTCCCTTAACGGGTTCTCAAAATTCAAACTTGATATGTTTGGTCACATATTCTCATAGTCCACTGCACAGCTCCTACATGGCACCTTTTGTACATTTTGTGGGTTTTTTTTATATTTTACATTTTTAAATTCTATTTTATATATTGTAATATCTTCTTCCACTGTTTTATTTAAGTTGTTTCTAGTTCTGCTTTATTTCCTTGTTAATTGTTTAGCACCAATACACCAAGTCACATTCCTTGTATGTGTAAATTCTGATTCTGATTTCTAATAAGACATTTCTATTTTAAAAAAGGACGGTATAGACGTAAAAACCATGCTGGCCTCTCATCGAAGAACAGCACGGTTATAGAAGATTGAAAAATTGTTCTCTCGTAAATAGAATGGGGCATTCCTTCACTACTCTCTTAATTTAATATAATTCAATTTACATACCTCTTATTATTCCACTTTATCTGTTTCCTTTATCCATTTACTCCAGTAACACATGAATTCATCTTCTGTTTCTTAGCCTATATGTAATTCTTTCCATTTTTTGAATATCTTCCACTGTTAACTTCCATGCATTAATAGACGGGGGTTTCTATTTACAGTTTTATTTAATTGTATTATTTTTTTTATTTATTAGTATTATTTTTTCGTTCTAAATCTTAATTTAATTATCTTTTCTCTCTTTGAAGCTTTTCTTTGGATTTTTATTTATTTTTATTTTATTTCATGTTGTATGTATTCTTGTATGTTTAAAAAATTACATATAAAAATGTGCCAGGATGAACAAAATATGTGATGAAATAAGACAACTTGTAATGAAGTAAAACAACCTGCAATAGTGAAAAAAAACCCAAAGCTCTCTCACCTCATAGCCTTTCCTCTTCTTCAGCCTCTTCTTGTTGAGTTTCTTACACGCGTACAGTTTCCCCGTGGCTTTCATCTGACAGGCAGAAACCTCCCCGAACCCACCTTTCCCCAGAACGCGGAAGTCCTGGAACCAGTCCGCGTCCATGGGCTGCATCTCCAGCCACTTCCACTGCAGGAACCTCTTCACATACATGCTCTCCAGGAAGAACGTGTAGGGGGCTTCTCGTAGGAAATCCAAAGTGGTGGCCAACGCTGCGGCGAACAAATCGTCCCCTACGGTCTCCTGGCCTTCCTTCACCTTAGCTACGATGTCCTCGGACAGGAAGGGGCAGTAGTGTTTGGCGGCGGCGTCCATGTACCGCTGGATGATCTTCGAGGCCTTCTTCGCCCGCTCAGAATCCTCGGCCATGTCGTAGTCTTCGATGTCTCTCCATAAGCGACTAGCTCCATTATACTCTTTATTGGCGTTTAAGAATTCTCTAAAGAGGCGTTTGCCGATGGGTTGATCCACGCAGACCGACTCAAAGGACAAATCCACGGTCTCTGCCAGGCCCTCGCACACGGTGATGTGGGGCAGTTTGAGGCGAGAATGGTACTTCTTATCTCGAGCCGCTGCAGGGTTAGACCCATCGATGCTGCCCCGGGCGTTGATGTAAGCAGAGTTTGCTACCACCGTGGTCAGACCTCCTATGTCCATGTCGAAAGTGTGCGACTGTTAGGCAACGCAAAGAGGGGACATTGCAACAAAAAAAAAAAAGACAAAAAGAGCAAAAGGTAAATCCTTAATGCAAAATTCTCATTGGTCGAGGATGATTGAGGTGGGAAGCAGAGGTGAGAAAACAGGGGATAGATCACAGGGAGCATGAAAGACAAGAGACCTCGAGTCTGTTGTTTGAGTCAGATCCAAGGACTCCGTACCAACCCCTCATACCACTCACACCTGAGTCGACACCTTTTGATAATCCATTAACACCCTAATGCCCTGGACAAAGTGTGCGAGCCCAGCACAGGCAGCTGGAGCCGCTCAATCAAGTCGGACATCACAATAAGAGACTTTGATGTGGAAGAAAACTTTGCTGAAAGATTTTTTTTTCAGAATTGGAGAATATCGGGGGGGTTTGGTTTCCCCAGAACTTGTTGCACCAGTAGCTAAAAAATACTAAAATATTGCCTAACCCAGCCTTTCCCAAACTTAAGACTGCCGCGGCCCCCTTTGAAATACAAAATTAGGCCGGGGCCCATTATGAAGAAAATAAAATAAAAAATGACTACATGTAAAACTTTCAGTAAGGGTAAAATGATTGGACATTACAACATGACATTATGGCAAGAGAGACACAAGTTTACTAAACATTATGTCCATGAATAGTCATGACAGACCTTCTTAATCACTTAAAGGGTTGACTCGTGGTAAATCACCATTATTGGGATATTTATTTTATTTTTAAAATTGGTAGAGGGCTTTTCGCGGCCCACCTGCAGTACCCACACGGCCCACCAGGGGAAGCACTGGCCTAACCTAACTCTTCATCAGGGTAAATGCAAATACATATTCTAATCTTGGTAACCCTGCATAGACAGCAGCAATGGCTACAACCAAATGACATTGTTGTGCACCACAAGTGTTTATACATTTGCAAAAATGTTTTAGCTTAAACACCGAATTTACTTCACACCATTATACTGTCGTCCATATTTCTGAAAATGTGACCTGAAAGCCACAACTCCTGTATCAGTTTCTGACTTTCAAATGAGGGATCAAGTGAATTTCCTCAGTGGGGTTTTCAATATTTGGATTATTCAGACACTACATGATTGTTTGGATGATTAAGAAGTTAGTGGATATTAAAAGCTAAGTGCAGGTTTTTGAAAGGAATCCTGTTTGTGATCCACAATGATGCCCCATAGATAATCTAAATACTTGTTTGTTTTTTAAGCTACATGTGATTATATTACAATATATTATAATCTTAAGCATACAAAACTGTATGTCATATTTCAAAATAATACTGACATACCAAGTGATTCATCATGTCCAGCCCGTATTCTGTTTAAAATGAGAAACTTGGGCTGATTCACACTGCATGGAAGAGTTACCCGGAACAGTTTTTCAGTCCTGTGACTCAGTTCAGATTTTTTTTTAATGACAATGTGAACAGCAAAAATCTGATTTTTATTTTCAAATCAGATTTTGGCCACTTTCATTTGTGGATTTCCAGAGGAGTCGGATACAGACCACATTTAAAAAGTAAACAGCCAGACAAAAAATAAATAAAATCTAAGTAGAAATTAAGGCTTGCTGTGCGAAGGCAGCCGAATATCCAGCTTCTTTTTCAGGAAAAGAATACAGTGATTATCTTCCAATGTTAGTCTTAATAACCATATTAATGATTTGTTTTTTTTATTTCAGTGCTTAGACATGAAATCAGCAATGATTCATTAAGTGGGTACTTAATTTAGCTTTGAAAGACCCCCTCTTTATGTGGACTACATTGGATCTGTGGACAGAAAGCAGTAATCCTTTAGCACATGCCAGACATCATTTAAATCCTGCTTCCATCCACTTGAATTGACTCAGACCGCTAAAGTCTCTGCTATTAGATTTAGCTTAAGATTTAAAATAATTGACTCAAAAATAAGAGTGTGTATTTGGGCTTACACTTCCATGAGAATCTCTCTTTTCAAAAATAACAAAGAAAAACCTTTCACCTTTTGCTTAAGGATTGTGAAGCATTCCTTTTTAATTGGAGATTTTGAGAGGGGGAAAGTGGGCTTAATGCCACACTGGAACATGTTTTGGCTGCTGAAGATCAGACTTGTTAGGTAGAAACTAAAAAAAAAAAAAAAACTTCCAAGTGTTGCAGTGCCTACAGCATGTGCTTCATTCAGGCTCTTATCGGTTCTCCATGTCAAAAACATTTGGTCACGCAAACCTCATCAAAGAAAGAGCCGCAGTCTGAATATCAACGGCTGCTTTTGTAAACCCTTTTCTAAGATAAGTTTCTCTTTAAATGATATTAGACATATGAAAAAAGAGCAATATAAGACAAATGATGTAGTAAGGAAAAGAGTTAAAAATGTTGAACTCACCTCATCTCTCTCTCCTCTGCGTTGAGCATCGACTTTGTCGTGGCTCTACTCCGACAACCACTGATTCAGAGCACTCACAGGTCTGACTGGAGACAGACTCGATCCCTGAGCTCTTTCAAAAATTTCAGTTTTGAGGACCCCGAACTCTTTGAGACTTGTGGTTCCTTTTTTTTTTAAACCTGGTCTCTTGCATAATAAAATCCGTTTTGTGACTGACAAAAGTAAGTCAATTGTTTTTTTCAGCTTGAAAACCCATCAATTATAGAATCAAGTTATTAAAACAATCTATATTTATTTTTGCAAACTTATATTAGATTACAGAAAAAGGTATTTGGAAGAGTCAGTACATGTGTTGCTGAGTTTTTAAAAGGGAGATCTTTAAAGGGAGTACATAAAGACCTATGCAACCACACATTTATTTTTTACATCGATAAATTTTGAAGGTCTATCTTTTACCACTGGCCTCTAAAAGGATACTATAAGCTACAATCGTCGTAGGGTTCATATACGTAATTCACAAACAAAGCTTATTTACCTAGAAGGAGCCTGGGTTATAAAAGTCTTTACCTTGCTGGTGCCATTATTCTGTAAACACTAACCAAGGCGTTATCAGGGTGGTGATGGAGAAGTCCTTTTAAATCCAGAATACAAAAAAAAAAAAAGAAAAACTCTAGCAAAAAAAATAAATCAGGAAAACATGGCTGCCTACAGAACAGAAGGAAGCCAGCCCAACACAATAGAGGATAAGAAACTATTTCAAATTATTGCCCAGAACACAAAACAAAAAAATTCATCAACACACCTGATGGAGCCCCATCCTGTGTTGCCATGACAACTGTATCAGGCATTTCAGAAACCATGGTAAATGCACTAACAGGGCATGTTAAAGCAGACACTTTTGGCCATCTTTGAACATTTTGATCCTCGTCATGTCTGCCGCTTTGTCATCGCAAAGTAATAGGAAATAACTATTCAAACAGGTACATAATACATTCTCCAACAGCAGTACGTTTTACTGAGGTTTGTTTTTCTTTTTCTTTAGAGTGGGATGGCTTATTGAGACGTGGATTAGACATACAAAGACTTGAGCGTGGTGCGCCGGGCCGACAGATTACAGTTCCCTTGGACGACGCCTCCCCCAGAGCGGTGGTGGTGGTGCAGGTGCACGTGATTCAGGAGCAGAAAAAAGATGGGTGCCATGCACACCTCTGTTCTTTCAACATCATCTACACCCCTGAGAAAGCCGGACAGAAATACAGGCATGGGGAGGGGGGACGGGGGGGGAACGGGGGGAAAGGTTTGAGAAGCACACACACAAAAAAAGGGGGACCTAAATTCCCACAATAAAGGTGGGGGGAGGGGGGGGGGCTGTGCTTGTTGGAGTGGCGTGGCATAGACGATTTTAGTCCTCGTCCTCGTTCTCGTCGTACTCTTCGTCGTCGTCATCATCACCCATATAAGACACTGGAGTCTCCACACGAGAGCCGCTGTAGTGAGAGTCATTTGAGCTGGAGGCCATGGTGCCGTCAGTGCAACCATCACTGAGAGGAGAGGAAGAAAAACATTCATATAAATTCAGCATAGAGATAAACCAGTTGCAATTTCTTCAAGGTCTGACCTGCTGGTAGCAATGATGCCTGATTCTAATTTTCTTTGACAGCAACAACAAATGTTTTTTGGGAACTTTTCTTTAATCACAATTTATTTTGTGTTTCAAAATAAAACAGTCTGTTAAAGTCTTTCTATGTGATTTTTCACACTTAAATATAATATAAATCAAGTATATCCTCTGAAAATAACTCTGTGAGTCATGACTGTCTACAATGGGTGTAACACCCGAGTCCCACTGTCTGTGATGCTTTCAGAGTTCTATCTTCAGTTTGTTTACATCGCCAGGACGGCCGGCTGACTCCTCCCCTCGTGTATAAAAGTTGTTTAATTGAGGGACTAGAGAAAAGAAGAATAACATACTGTACTCACTGCTTAACTGTGTTTCTAGATCACGCTCATTTCAGGTAAATTTACATGCAGTGTGAAAATACGAGCATAATAAAGATCACTAGCATTAGCATGCTAACACAACAATGCAGCGTGAGTTGTTTTGGTTTCATGCTGGTGCTCAAGGGCGACATCTGCTGGATCAAAAAAAAAAAAAAAAACGCATGTAAAGCCTTTAACTGTTTATTACAAAAAATCTTCAAAACTTCACCAGGTAACATGACCATCACTCTTTCTTACTCAGACAAATCTCCCTAAAAGATCTGGAGTGTGAAACCCTTCATTCCCTGTATTTCTACATATTTTATGCCATAAAATGTACAGTGGAAGTACAACAAACAACCAGAGTTAGTAGGTTCACATTCCAAAGATTAATTATTGGTAGTCTCTGTATCCCTAGTTGCTGTTACTTAATATAACTCAATAAATCAGAGAGAAGTTTACTCGGCTGCACTCTCCAGACTTCTGAAAAAAATAGATTTGCTGTTTATCCTGCTATATATCTGTTGTATATTAATAAGCATTAATCTCTTACATATCCAGCAAAGTAATCTGTCTCACAGCAGGTCAAACTTTAATCACAAACTGAGGTTTTATCCTTTAAATGTTTTCACCATATATTAGCAATAATTATTTAATTATATTTTAACGTACTGTACCCCAGTTCAGGGGAGCCAACGAGAGAGACAGTGAGAGCATCTACATACATATTGACAGCACCTTGGGCGGTGAGTGGGGGGGAGGAAGTCCTGGGAACAGCCAACATGTTTGGTTGTGTGAGTGTGGCTGTCTTGTTTTTGTGTGTCATAGTCCACATGGTATAAAACGAGCAGCTTGTGTGTGTGTAACACTGAGATCAGCTCAGAATCAGCTCACAAATGTGAGAACCTGCCAGTCAGCGATCACAGCTGAACAGGCTGAAAAGTGCTCAGTTCTGGTCATCAATCCCTGAATTGGTGCATTTCTAGTGAAGTGGTGTGAAAAAAAGTCTTGGGTCGTATTACAGGCTTTATTACAGAAATGACCGCTCACCTGCTCGCAGGGTAACGTGTTCCATTGGCGGAGGACCCTCCAGTGATGTAGACGTTACTGATAGGACCCTTGGCCATTTCTAGGAAAAAGAAGATGATATCAACATGCAGAAATACAACTCCACTACAGTCACTGGTGGTGTAACAGATCACAAATATCACAGTTCAAATCAGCAAAAAATAGGGAATTTACAATAACCTTTTCAAATTCTCAAGTAGCCATGGCTTAAACTGTGCTTTGTAACAGCAATGTATCAGATTCTCCGTTTTATTCACTTTATACGTATTTCTATAGCTCCAATAAGAGTAATACAAGCAGTCAAATAAACCTGAAGTCCCTTTTATTAGGAAGTGTTTTGCCCAAATTGGCTTTTTATGAATTTCTCTGAATAGAGATCCTAGAATAAAGCAAAAATAATAATAGATATTTATCACCTGCTGGTAGAGACTACACCCCCCAACCAAGTCACCTCGGCACAGCTATTTCACTGAGGGCTTGGAGAGCAAATTGGAGCGTTGTTCCAGCATCAGAAATGCCCCCAATACCACTTCAATGCAAAAACTTGCTAATTCTTATTCAATGCACCAATCTCATCCTACAATTTAAAAGGCAGCCCAAGTAAATGTGTTTTTCTCTTCCTCTACTGGTACCATTTAGTTTACATCAGAAGAAGAAGAATAGTGTGCACATAAGAGAAAGGAGTTTTAAAAAGTTGTGTGAGTAAACCTGAGTAAATCAGTATATTCAGGGCTGTGTGCACTGACCTATAACATAGGGCTCCAGAGCTTTGGGCACCAGGCTGCGTGCGACCTTCAGATCTTCTGGAGAACATTTCCCAACCTCCAGACCACACGCCATGCCCATCCGCTTCAGCACCTCGATGTCATCGTGGATCTCAAACATGCTGTCAAAATTGAACAAATACTCGAACCTGCAGGAGAGAAAGAGCGAGAACAGAAAACTTAAGGCAGGTTGTGACATCAAGTTTTCTACAAAAAAACATATTCAACAACATATATACTAAATGTCACTCAATCCTTAAGGTTCAGGAAATGTACACTGATACAAGTATACACATTGTACATTCACTATATATATGTATTAGGGGTGCAAACGAGTACTCGGGTACTCGTTCATTAAATAATAATCGGTTACAAATTTTTTTTAATCGATAATCGTTTTGTAGTCTACATTTTTGTAAATGTTTCTTGTTGCATTGTGGGTTATAGGATCGGCCTAATTCAAAACAGAAAAAAAAGGAGCATGAGCGCAAAAAGAAAATAGATGACCAAGTGCTGATAAAAGCTCTGTGCTGAAACGCGTCCGTTGTTGATCCATACGCTGCTACCCTAACAAAAATATCCCTTTAATTAACCCCCCCATTAATTCACAATGAACAAAAAGTCCCAAACAAACAAAATATGCAATATGCTCTACGAAAGTTCAGTTCAAATTGTCTTTTTAGTCCACAGAAGGACTTTCACTTTGCGATTACCGCTTTACTCCGCTAAACCAAAGACGTTTGATCATCCAGGACAGAGCAGCATAACACGATGTTTTCCTATATTTTGGAATTTTAGATGATTATTCTTTTAATAACTACAAAACGGAACGACCTTATAGGGAGAAATAGCTCATAGCGGACGGACGAACGAGATTGAGCGAGTGTGTCATTACGCACAGAGGAGAAAGATGAAACAGTTCACCTGTTCTATTGTAACTTCATTAACCAGAGTAAAGTGTGCTCTACACTGCAGACTGTAGTCATTGTTAACACAATGTTTCTCTCAAAACAGCTTCAACGTGCGATGAGTGCATTGATGTCTGCACGTCCGCTCGCCACACTCACTGCTCTTAATTATAAGAAAGTGTTAAAACGGTCATAAGATACGTCTGTGTGAATTTTTATTTGAGGTTTGCTGTCTGTTGATGTAAGAAATGTCATATTTGAATGTTAATACAAAGGCATCTTAGGCGCGGTCACACTGGTCATCTGTACCGTGCTGTACTCAAGCACGATTGCCCCCCCGCTGTGCCATTCCCAGGCTGCCACTACACAGGACTATCCGTGCCTAAAAGCACGATTACCTCTTGTACATAACGTCGTAATACAACACATGCACGCTTTGTTATTATGAAGTGTGCTCAGTTTACAAACAGGAGAGAGAGAGAGAGAGAGAGGGCATTGCGTCATAGTTGGGGGCGGGGCCTCCCGTGGGGGAAAAGAATCACAGAAAAAAAAAGAACTACAAAAGGATTACTCGAGTACTCGCTTTAACAATGGGAAGAGTAATCGATTAGAGAAAATTTTGCATTTCTGCACCCCTAATATGTATCATAGGACAGTGGATGTAGAAGAAAAATGACTATTGGGCCTTTGAATACACTTCACATTACATAACCTAAAATATATAATCAAAGCTCAGCCAGGGGCCTGAAGAGTAAGACACACAGTGCATGTGTTGGTTACAAGGGGCATTTATCTCTCCTTTACAGGATGATGTGATTCAAAGCTAGATTCAAGGATCTAAAAAAAACAATTGGGTCTGAGATTTGATATGTTGCCCTTTGATTTGATTCAATGCAAACTGATAATGGAATTTTTACTATTTATTTTATGTCACTGAGAAAAAAGGATGCAAATAAAAATCATTTCAAATGTTGACTGTAGTCTTTAGCACACAACCATGCCAAGGTGAAGCCCCTCACAGTTCTTGTTTGTCATTGTTCTTAAATTGACATCCAGCTCGGTGAAATGCTGTCGGTTTGATATCATGTTACGTGGATGAGATGTGTTAACCATTTCACGAAAGCAACACGGTTCAGTTGTAAGCCCCATAAAAACAGGCCACAGACGTTGTGATACCTGAAGACTTCAACAAAGACTTCAACGAGTTGTGACTGAGGATTCTTTTCCACCTTTATAAATGAGCATTCATTATTGTTTCATTAAGATGCCAGGGGGAAAGGTTCACATTTTAGACCTTAGAGTCAGCTGCTCAACAGATACATACTGAACTGCTGGTTCATCTTCTAGACTGTCTGTGTGTGTATGAAGCGCACCCTGCAGCACAACCTTGATAGCAACCAGCTGTCAACATATCCAAACCTGTTCACTTACTTTCTAAGAGCTGAACATCTATTTACCTGTATATGGCGGGTTTGCTATCATTAATGGGCTGGTGATTCATTTCCTCAACCAGTAGAAATCCTCTCTGATCATTTTTACAATAATAATCCTGGAATCCAAACTTTTTCTTGAGGAAAAAAAACAATATCTACAATATAGATGTTCTTTATTTGGCTGTTTCAAATGTTTCAATCAAAACAGGCCAAAGATGTTGTGAACATTTAAGACCATATGATTGTACAATACCTCACTGTTATAGCAGTGGGGGGGGGGAGCACACAGGGGCTCTTGGACTACAGCTGCACAGATGTCTAAAGGAGACAGCCTCTGGTTAGACACTTTAATGTCTGTTTATTTTAACAAATAAAATATGAGCAAGACTACAAAAAAGAATGCACAGACTCATTTAAAAAGTGCACTAGGGTGCTGACTCTGCTGTGCAGCTGTAGGTCCACTCAGGTCTGATTTAACAGCTGTTTTGTTGAATTGTTTATATGTTGCTATTCTAATTCCTGCACATGGTTTAATTCCAGTGAGCTTCTTTTGGTTGGTGATTTAAATCTTGACTGGTTGACTGCCTCGTCTGATAATCTAAAAGTTATCTGTGACTCACTAAATTTAACTCAATTGATCAGTTCCTCAACTCGGCCAAATACTAAAAACCCATCAAAATCTTCCTTACTTGACCTTATCTTAACAAACGCTCCCCACAAGTACACGGATACAGGTGTGTTTGCAAATGACCTGAGTGATCATTGTACCATTGCAGCTACAAGAAACTCCAAGCTTCCCAAGTCAAAGCCCAACATTATATGCAAAAGAGATGTTTTTGCATATATAAGACTTTTGCATTTCAGCTTTTATGCACGATTTAGCTGCCTTTGAGTGGAGTAGAGTTGCTCTATTTGATGATGTAGAGCTGGCTCTGGAATACTTTTATGATGAATTCCGACATATTGTCAATAAACATGCTCCTTTTCGAAAATTTAGGGTAAAGGGCCGAAAAAACCCTTGGTTTTCCTCTGAAATTGGAAACCTCCTCAAAGAGAGAGACATTGCTTGGGCCAGGGCTCAGAAAACAAAGACAGAGGTAGACTGGCTCAGCTTTCGCCAGCTTAGAAATAAATGTACTTCCCTTATTAAGAGTGCTAAGTCTGAAATGAATCCATAAAAAATATAAATGACCCTAAAAAAATTTGGTAAGTCATAAAATCTTCAAATCATGTGACAACTAATGACATACCAAGTTATTTAATTACTCAAACTGATACACTGTCTGATAAGACAGACATACTAAATTGTTTTAATGATCATTTTATTTCCGCTGGATCCTTGTTTGAGTCACTAAACCCTGAACTGACAACCACTGGTCTGGCTAGTTTTAACACACCCTTGACTCCACAGGCTGTGAGTGGACCCATCACTTGCCCGTTTGAGTTTACGTCTGTATCTGTCACTGAGGTAAACAATGCACTAAAGAAGCTGGACACAAGTAAAGCAGCAGGGCCTGATAAAATTGAGCCATTTTTCTTGAAGTTGGCTGCTGATTTTATTGCTGAGCCTCTCTCACATATTTTTAACCTGAGTCTTACCAGCAACAAAATTCCTAAAATCTGGAAGTCTGCCTTTGGAACCCACACATGTAAATAACTATAGACCAATTTCTAAATTGTGTATTTTAGCTAAATTGTTTGAGAGGATCATCAGTGACCAACTAAAGGAATTTTTAGAATCAAATAATATTTTATCCCCTCTCCAATCTGGCTTTAGAAAACAGCAAAGCACTGTTACAGCTGGGCTGAAGGTCCTAAACGGTTTAATTGAAGCTCTGAACAGCAAAATATATTGTGCCGCTCTTTTTATTGATCTGTCAAAAGCATTTGACACAGTAGACCACAACCTGCTGATACAAGCCTTACATCACACTGGCTTGTCTAAACATGCAGCTGCCTGGTTTGCCAATTATCTATCCAACAGAACACAATGTGTTCAGGTGGCTGGAACTACCTCTTCCTTCCTGGACATTACTAAAGGGGTGCCCCAAAGTTCAGTGCTGGGACCCATTTTATTTTCAATCTATATAAACAATCTCTGTAATAACTTGTCAAATGCAATGTTTCATTTTTATGCAGACGACACCATTATTTATTGCTGTTCAACCTCACTCATCCAGGCTTTTGAGTTTTTACAAGCTGCTTTTAATGTGGTCCAGTCTCGTTTATATGATCTTAAGTTGGTTTTAAACACAGATAAAACCAAGCTCATGGTTTTCCCTCATACAAAAGGTGCTACCCCAGAACATTACAAATATTCTAACATCTAAAGGAAAACCTATAGAGCCAGTTTTAAACTACAAGTACTTGGGTTTTATCCTAGATCAGGAGCTTTCATTTAAAGCTCATATCAATAATCTGGTAACTAAACTTCGTATGAAGCTTGGGTTCTTTTTAAGAAATAGAACCTGCTTCTCTCTCAGGGTCAGAAAGAAATTAGTAACAGCGAACTTCTTGCCCATTCTTGATTATGGGGACGTGCTTTATTTGAGTGCGTCATCCAAATGTCTCAAGTCCTTGGACACGACTTTTCATTGGGCACTGAGATTTGTCACTGGCTGTAGTCGTCTCACCCACCATTGTGAATTGTATTTGAAATCGAACTTGCCTTCCTTGAGTGCACGCAGATACGCACATTGGCTGACCCTAATTGATAAGGCTCTTCTAGGCTTGATTCCTTTATATTTGTGTGCTTTATTGCGGAGAACAAGCAGTCGCTATGCCTTGCGTTCTTGTACCACACTTGTTCTATCTGTTCCTCGGGTAAGGACTGAATTAGGAAAAAGAGCTTTCAACTTTGCTGCCCCCTCGGCATGGAATACTCTACAGACTGAACTAAAACTCCCTGAACTTATTCCACTTGGAGCTTTCCGTTCTATCTTGAGGGACAAACAGCGTGAGACCATTGAACAGTGCCTGTGTTTTTAAAATCTTAAATTGTTGTTTTATTGTTGTGTCACAGCTCCCACACTTTCTTTTTATTGAAAACACTATGTTGTTAATCTGTACTGTCACTTAATTGTAACTGTTCTTTTGACATGTGCTGCTGACCTCTTGGCCAGGTCACCCTTGTGAAAGAGAACCTGATCTCAATAGGTTCTTATCTGGTTAAATAAAGGTTAATAAAAAAAAGAAAAATAAAGGTTGTTTACATTTTCCTGGTATGCATCTAAGTTTTAATTGTACAGTTTGAATGGCCTATGTCTAATGCCTAGGCATTTCTTTAAATCTTTGTTCGGGTTAACATATACTTATTGGGGGGGCAGTGTAACAAATGTTTTTTGTCGTGTGTTTTTGTATGCCACTACTGGATGCTTTAAATTTCCCTCAGGATCAATAAAGTATCTATCCATCTATCTAATATCATGCTTTTTGTTCCAAGTGCATCATGAGCCTTAAATATAAACATCATTTTCACACAAAGGTGCTGCACATTGGGCAAGGGAAGTCACGTACTTGTCATTAGAGATGCTGCAGTCGATGACCGTTTTCTTGCTGGTGTTGACGATGATGAACGGAAGGTGGATGATGGAGTTGGGAGGTGGAGGTCTGATTGCTTGCTGCTCCGTCTGTCTGTTCCTCTGAACAAGGTTCTTAAAAGCTATTTGCTGCAAAGACAAGATCAAAGAGGGCTGAAACCTTTGCAGCTGCAGAGAGCTTTCGGTTTGGATTAAGAGAACAACAATTCAAAAGAATCATTCTTCGGTAGCTCTGAACATGTCAGTTGTTAGAGCAGATGTGCTCTAAATGTCTCCCACTAAACATTTCAACATATCGTCTACCCCACTACAAAGCACTGAACGCACTTGACATTTATTACATCTCCAAATTCATCATAGATTTACACTCACTGTCCAGTTCACTGATTAAATCTGTTAACTGAATAGCAGCTCTGCCATAAACTTCCTTTACTAAGTTGATAATTATCAGGTTTAGTTTACATTATCAGTGATGTATTCAAATAACCACAAGTGAAAGTGATGTCTCGATGCACTTTACTTCTTTAATATTTGTCCTCCCATTTTGCATAAATGATAGGGTCAGGGATCCAGAGGAGCAAACTGATAAGAGACCATCACAATATAACGTTACTGGGTTATAAACACGTTACTGGGTTATAAACATGTACACATGTACTTTGTCCAGAGACAGGTTTTTTTTTCTTCTTTTGCGCTGTCAGCACCCACAACTTCCATTTCTTAGCGCTTCTCACCAGCTCTCATTGTTGCTGGGTAACCAATGTTAAGTTCCACTTCCCTCGGTAATGTCCGTTAGGTGTGCTGAAAACGCTGAACTACATCGGTTTTGTTTTTGAAAACGGGCGCTGCCAGCACATTAAAGACACTCTGTGGACACAAGTCCCTAATTACAAATCAATACCGCTGAAAATAATGTAGCTAAGAGAAAGTATTTTCATTTTTAAATGATAAAATAGTCAATTTATTTGACTTCAGTAATTTTATTGCAGCTATTTGATTGTGAAGCAAACCAACAACACTTTGTCAAGTTCATGCAGCCTTAATGGCAGGTGTTCAAACATAAATTTGTTTAAATCGATATAGGATAAGATAAGAGAATCCTTTATTCATCTCACAATGGAGAAATTTACATATATAGTGCAACACAACTCAATATTTTAACAAAATTAAACTCATGCAAAAAGTTAGACAGCATCTTCAGCAGCTGGGGTGTTTTAAAATTAATATCTTTTAAATTTGAAATACCTCAACAGAAGTCCTTTGTTTTAACAAACTTTATAACCATCCAACTGAACTTAAATTCAACTCACTGAATTTATCACAAATAATTCTCCCTAAAGAGGAGATTGGAAAGCGCTATACTCCCATGATCATTTACATAATTAAAGATCAATATTTGGCATCCTTGTAGCCATATAGTATTGCTGCATAGAATATTTGCATATATTTTTCCTCCAATCCCTAATACAGGAGAGGGGAGGAATGCTGGACGCATCTCTCAAAGGTTCAACAGCAGTGAAAACTACAGCCTTATAACTAAACATGTGATTTAATTAGAGCCTCTCTCCAGATAAAAACACAAGTATAAGGAATCTGTTCACCCACCTGTAGTATGAGCTCCTGAAGCTGTGATTGTTTTTGCTTAATCCTCTCCAGCCGTCTTTGTCTCTCCACCTACAAGTAAAAAAGGACAGGAATGATGACATAGAATTCTAACAAAAGAAAATTACAATGTGAAAAATACAAAAGATTTAGTAATAAATCTAAGTTTATTTACCTCTAGGTTTTGGCACTCCTGCGCTGAGTTTGTGGGAAGGCCTATCCACTTTATTTCTTTCTTCTCTTTCGAGATAATGTTCATGGCCATGAGCACATTGAGTGCATCGTACACACGCCGCCGAATGTTCTTCTGGTCATACACATGCTAAAATAGAGGAAAAAACATGAATATGTTCAGGAAAATGTATACAGCACGATATTCCCTTTTTCCTATTTTCCATTTTTCTGTAAGGTCCTACATAAGCTCTCATCTCTGAGAAAATGTTGTGCAGTTGTGGCACTCACCGAGTCATTGGGTGACATGTGGTTGTCTGCAGAGCTGAATTCTGCAACCAGCTCATCTGCCACTTCATTGTAGGTGGTTACTCCCTTCTTCTGCACCTTCTCACACACTTTCATGGAGAAATGCCTTAAGCCCTTTCCATTCTTCTCTCCTTTTTTACCTCGTTTCCTGTGAACAGACACCCTCAATATCACTCACTATGACTGATGTGTCAAACATTAAGAATCATCTTCTTTGAATGAATGTGTTTAAGACTCACCCTGATGACCAGGGAGAGGCATCAGAAGGTTGACTCTGAGCAAGGAACTGAGAACTGGGAGTATGGGGACTGTTTACCAAAATGGCATTGGGTATCGTAGGCCTCTGTGGTGTTCCGATCACCTTCGAAGGAAAGAGCAAAAGAAAGGAATGAAAACATTGAAGAGTTATAGTGAGTGTTTTTTAAATCTGCAGTCAATGAACTTCAAAACAGAGTTTGCTGGTTAGGATCTTTCCTGCTGTTCACATTTTATTGTAGTCACCTGACCAGAAAGCAAACATCATAACGAAACCAAAACTAGTAGATTAAAGTTGCGTTTATATGTTTTGTTGTTTATTATGGAGTGTATGAAATGGTGGACAATGCGTTTCACCAGTTTTAGGAAAAAATTAGTTTTTTTTCTCCACATAAGCTGTGGACCACTTACTGCAGTCTGCCCGTCTTCAATTCAGACAACCATTCAAGTCCTCTTACTGAGAAAGGAAGGCTAGGATCTTTCCTGCTGTTCACTGAGCATGTGAAAGATCCCTCCTATGGAACTTTTTATCCTGTTTTAGCATGAAATTAGATTTTTAACTTCTTGTTATTTTTGATAATTATATTCCTGTTTCTTGAGCTGTTGTAACGGGAAAAAAATCCCCCATAGGGATCAATAAAGTTTATCTTTATCTTTAACACAATCCGTCATTGTTTGCTCCGTGTTGAAAAATAGTGTTTAGTTAAATTGTAATTTATATGGCAAACTCAAAAAAATGAGTCCTTGAAGCACCATATTACCACTTTTTTAACCTCAGACAAATCTTGCACATAATGACTGACTTTTTGTCCTGTACAGTCCCCATTATGTTAACAAAGGGCAATTTTGGGGATTAGGACACAGTGGAGCTCTGCTGCAGGAGGAGAGCTTAATTTCTCAAAATAAAAATGCAATTAAAAGTCTTTGGCGTGTTTACACACATTTCTGTTGCAGGCTGCAGACTGACTGGTTGATACATAACAGGAACCCTACATTTTAATATGGACAACATAAACTCAGATCTTTAACTGCTACAAGGCTGCATGACAGATACAGTTTAATGACTGATTGTTTCTAATTCAAAAACCTCCTTATAACACATTATTCAGGTTATTAATACCACATTAATTTGGAAAAAGATACCAGTAAGTGTTTTTGACATTTTTTAAATTAATATTTATTTTTAAAACAAAATAAAATGTTGTCCCTAATAATAAAAATAATACTAGTAATTATTGTAGAAGATATGTGATATATTCCTCCTCTAAGGTGATATCTAAGCTGATTTGCGTTATGTATACATTTCTATGTATATAATGGGATGATGGATGTAATCCTGCTGACTGTAGAGTCGATAAGCTTAGGCTCAACGGCCTCCACCCGGTCACCTCACAATGATAATGGAGGGGCTTACACAACAGTAAGACAGCTGCAAAAACTTGCAAGCAGATAAAGAAATAAATACATCTTTCAGTCGGTCACAATTTAGAAAGCGGGAACTTTTAATTTCTAGGTTCTGAGTTAAGGAGCGCATAAAGGCTTGATATTTTAAGCCCAAAAAGGATGATAGTTGTGTGGAGCACCACTCACCATGTGTGGCACATGTTGCATGTGTGCAGCAATATTCACATTGGATGGCCCAAGAGTTTTGGGTAGTAACTGTTTGGCCACGGGAGCTGCTGTAGGCTGGACAGTAACCAAAGATAGGACACCTGACAGGAGACATGAGAACATCAGTAATAAGTCCAGCTCTTCATTGATACTCTGTTGCCCCCTATTGTCCAACTACACACACAATGACCTATACATGAAGAACATTGTTTCCATTAAGATGAATGTGGCACCAAAACAATTGTAGATACTTGTACCTTTGCTGGGGCTCAGATTCTGATCGATGAAAACCTTCAGCTCTCCATTTGTTTCTATCAGACCAGCCTACAAAGGATTTAAAAAAAAATACATTTTATACCTCAAAAATCACAACACTTAAGTCAAAATCTAAATAATATTAAAAACTTGATTCGTTTTTTAAAATATTGTTTTTAAATTACTCACATCTTTAGCCATGATCCCAAAGGACCGGAGGAGTTGAGCTTCAGGCTAAAAGGAAAATGATCTTTTTTTTGTCACTTTTCCGACCCTGGACGACAGAAAGAGAAGTGCTAAGTTTATAATTACATTCAAACCTCACAATTAAGCCCAAAGTACACCCCATTCTATAAAACCATTTTTGCAGAGGCCCATCTGAAATGTCAGCTGCAAGCACATTGCACAAAGCTACATCTCGGTTCTTCTTCTTGAAGAAAATTAGATTATTTTACTTCCATGAGCCTCTGAGGGCGATTTATAAATGCACAGTGCATGAAGACCAGTGTATAAAACCTCCCCCTTGATGCTCACAACTTTTCCTAGAACAAGTGTGCAAAGGCCTACTTCAGGTACCGAGCACGTCCGGAGGAAAGGCATCGTCGAACTTCTGCTACAGGTCACGCAAACATGCTAACTTTTAACCACACAAGCGCAAAACTCTTAATGTGAGCAGGGTGGAAGCACCGCATGGTAACACACACACTCCGGTTGCAGGCGGTAGCAACAGCATTAATTTCCCACGACGATACCAGTTCATCTTTTGTTGAATGCAGCTAGCTCTCAGTCCCTGCTAACAGTTAGCTCTGCACTGAGCTTGCTTTGCGTTAGCTAGCAAGTTAGCGTCTGCACGTTTTCAAAAAAAATGTTTCACATTCAAATTGAGCGATTATTTGGTTCCGTGCTGGAGATCCCTGACACAGTTCAGCATGGTCGGACGTAAAAAAAGAAGTGCATTTGCATTTCGCATGGGTGAATTAAGTTGAAATAGTGATTCTGGTGCACTTACGAGTGCACTCTCCTGTTTCTTCGACGGCTGTTGTTGTTGGCATTTGAGAATGGAGGAAGAGGAGGTCTAAATCCCTACCAAACAGGAAACATACTGAGCACTGTTGAGCTACTTTTTTATACATTTTAAGTTAGTTTCCAAACACAAATTATAATGCAAGTGTTAAATGTGTAACTCATGTTTGTGTTTTGTACTTTTGTTTCTATGTTTTAGGTGTTACACTGTCCTCTAAATGTTTGTTTGTATTGTGTTTTTTTTATCTCTCTGTGCATGCAAGGCAAATTCCACCCTATGGGCAATAAAGGTTTCATTCATTCATTATACTGTGAGCAGTGCATGCTGTTTGAAACTGCAAACAAATAGGTCGTTTTTTTAATTAAAAACCACTCAGAGTAAACAACTTTAACTGTGAAATAAAAGCGAGGTTTACTTTATTCAGATTGTAAATAAAATATTTCTCCAACTCTTTGACTCACTTGGTAATGAGATTGTTGTTGTTGTTGTTGAATTGTTTATTGACAGTTATTGATCTTTACTTGTCAGATGTCTATCCATCAGAACAATGAAACCATCATCACAAAGTTTTTATAAAGACAACATAATTATTATTATTATTTTTTTAAATATCATGTTTAAATTTGCTAACATTGTGTTTTTTTTTTACTCATATTGTGTGTTTGGACAACCTGCTGCTGTAACGCCACAATTTCCCAGTTTGGGATCAATAAAGTAATTCTATTATATTATATTTTATTATTAATCTCTGTACTGTATGGAAATCTAATTGCAGACTTTGTGAGATGTTTAATCCTTAAAGCACATTTTTGGTTTTGCATTCATGCAAAATATACTTCAAAGTTTTGATTTTATCATGCATTAATGTCTACTTTAAAATGTATATTTTCTTCTGATCTGACATATAATGTGTGATTAACTGTTTAATTCATTATAGAACATCCTTTTGAAAAAAAAAGCATTATAAGTCTATATTATATTATATTTAACTACACATCTTATCTGTCTGATTATAATAAATTAGAACAAATGTTGAATGCATGGTGAATAATTTTATCTAATTAAAGTGATTTATTCAAACTGTCATGCAAACACATTTTGAATTGTTGTTGTTTTTTTGTTTTTTTACATTTTGCAGAAAAACTCCTGAAAACATTTAATATTTCAGTGCAGAGAAACTGAGCAGGTCCAGATTGAATCAGCAGATAAAGTGCTAACGACAGGTTTGATAGTTACACTCGGTAGGTTGACACATACTGAACAGATTATTACAAAGTTGAAGAAGTGAAACACGAACAACTAGTTAGCACATCGCTAGTTAGCATCGTCTTTAGCGAGTACGCTTTGTTAGCCGTCGTTAGCGGTGGAGCTAACCCACAGCTGTCATACACAACACCCGATAATCAGATAAAATGTGACTATTCGAAAGCTTTCTGTCTATTTCTGTGTTATTTAAACACATTAAAAACACAATAACGTGTGATAAATGTATGTAACATCCAGAACTTTCTTTGTTGACAGCTGGGTTTAGTGGATAAATGTTGCTTACCGGTGCGCCTCACAAAGTTAGCAAACTGTTTGTTAGCTCTTTCTATCCACTCTCCGCTAGCAGTGCTAACAGCAGCGCGTCTCACAATCTGATCTTGGCGGTGTCTCGCTTTGGCGGGATCTGATTGGACGGCATCGGTGAGACGAAAGCAAAGCAAGGGGGCAAAGTTAGTTCATGCCCACAATCTGGAGCTTCCGGGATAAAGTCGATTACAAACCAACCAGCTGCAAAGATTGCAGACATCGTCCCCTGCTGTTCGGGAGGCAATTTACTCCCATCACTTATCACGAACTCAATCAATTACTCTTAGAAGTTGCCTGAAAAGATGATATGTATATAATATGGTTACCATTTTTACCCTTCTTAAATGTTTAAATCTTAGTAGAGGTAGTGAACCACACTGAACCTGGACATGCGTTGACCGTCCCACCCTCACCACACATACTGTGCAATATTTATTTTATATTTCTGCAATATTTTACATTTTATATGTGCAATATTTATTTTATATTTCTGCAATATTTTACATTTCACACTGTGCAATATTTATTTCATATTTCTGCAATATTTTACATTTCACACTGTGCAATATTTATTTCATATTTCTGCAATATTTTACATTTCAAACTGTGCAATATTTATTTTATTTTATATTTCTGCAATATTTTACATTTCATACTGTGCAATATTTATTTTATTTTATATTTCTGCAATATTTTACATTTCATACTGTGCAATATTTATTTTATTTTATATTTCTGCAATATTTTACATTTTATATGTGCAATATTTATTTTATATTTCTGCAATATTTTACATTTTATATGTGCAATATGTATTTTATATTTCTGCAATATTTTACATTTCATACTGTGCAATATTTATTTCATATTTCTGCAATATTTTACATTTCATACTGTGCTATATTTATTTTATTTTATATTTCTGCAAAATTTTACATTTCATACCGTGCAATATTCATTTTATATGTCTGTAATATTTTACATTTCATACTGTGCAATATTTATTTTATATTTCTGCGATATCTATTTATATTCTGTTATGCTACTACCTGTAAATAACTCCTACCATACATTGCCCATCTTACCTGAATGAGAGTTCCTTTTTTTAATTTCTTCTTTTGTTGTTTTTAGCTGTGGATGCTTGTATGTGTGTGCACTTTAAGGTGAAGCCAAATCATTTTGTTGTACAATTGTATAATGACAATAAAGACATTCTATTCTAGGTGATATTTAGAATAGAATAGAATAGAATAGATGTTTATTGCCATTTGCACAGGTACAGGACAGTACAGGTACATTGGAATTCTTGTGCGTTTCTCCTTGAGTCAGCTTCTACCAAAAAAAGTTAAAATTATATATAAAATAGAATAGCATTATGAGAAAAAAAAGAGTAGAAAAGTACAAAAAAAAGTAAATAAGTTCTAGTAACAGCTAAGTGATTTAAAATAAACTGTACAGAAGCTATCCACTGTATTAAAGCAAAGATATAATACAAAACAAATAACAAAGGGAACACTGTACAATGAAATGAAAATATAAATATGTTTTTTTGTCTCTAACTTTCTACATCTCTTTTTGCACCTGAGGTTGTTGTACACATATTTTTCACATTATATAATTGCACTGAGGTGGTCAACTGTTCATTTAGTCTGTGAGGTGGTCAACTGTTCATTTAGTCTGTGAGGTGTGGTGTGAAGTACTTCCTTCCCATCTTAATGTCTTGTGCTACAAGTCTCACAGGCCCAAATGATTTGAAGTATGATTTAAAATCCAGTCTCCAGCTCCAGCTTTAATCATTTTCAGTCCATCTGCTTCTTTGCAGTAGAAATAAATTGCACTTAGACAATCTTTTTATAGTCAGAGTCTAACAACATAATTAGCCTCTTCCCATCATTTTATTGTAGGCACCTGACCAGAGAGCGAACATCACAATGAAACCAAAACTAGTAGATCAAATTTGTGTAGGCTATATATGTTTTGTTGTTTATAGAATAGAATTACTTTATTGATCCCAAACTGGGAAATTGTGGCGTTACAGCAGCAGGTTGTCCAAACACACAATATGAGCAAATTTAAACACAATATAATATTAAATACAAAGTAAATAAATAATAAAGATATCAAAACTAAGAATGAGAATATATACAACCAGGATTTAACTGCATTAATAGTCTTAAATATGAAAGATTAAATGTAAATTTGCAAAAACAGAGTTGTAAATGGACAGTATTGACATAGGGAGCTGTGCAATCAGTGATGCTATAAGTTAAAGTGCAGGAGTGTAGACATATTATCAGCAGACTCCATTATGAAAATGTTGTTTTTTCTCTACATAGCTGTGGATCACTTACTGCAGTCTGCCCGTCTTCAATTCAAGCAACCATTCAAGTCCTCTTACTGAGAAAGGAAGGCTGACAGACACAGATACTCTATCAGCAGCACTGCTGTGTTTTTTTCACTCTTGTTCAAGGGTGTAGTCATTTTCTTTTCTCATGGGATAAAGCTCAGCTGAGCCTGAGCCAGCCCAAAGACTGTCTTTGGAGAAAAACAGCTCTTATTGGCTTTTTGATGTTATATGAAGACTCCCATTCTCATTTTGAATTTATATCTCAACACACAAAAATATATAGAACAAAAAACTGATTAAACTACGGTAGGTTTTGAGCAAGAATTAAAACCTTCCTGCATGTAATTGTCTGCTGCAGCCTTTTGAACGCTTTTTTCACACATCAAAGTACTAGATCACACTTGAACACACTTTTCCTTTCTGGTCGAATTGACCTGTCAGGGGGCAAGAAATGCACAGCCACGATTAACCCCTGACCCACATACTCTTTGTAAAGTGTGCATGTGATCAATGCCTGAATACTATCAATTCTCAGATTTGCTGTGTGGTCGTTAGATAAAACAAACTAATCAAGATTATGCATCACATAAGTTAAAAACTGTCAAAATTAAGGCCTTAACACTATGTTACACAAAGATAAGGTACTCAAGCAGGATCAATGTTAAGGCCTTAATAATGTGTGATCATTCAGGGGTAAAGTGCAAATTAAATGGGCAAAAACGAGTTGATAAACAAAAACTTTGCGTGTGTGTGTTTGAGTATGTGTTTGAGTGTGTTGGTTAACAGCAAGATTGCCCAAAAGAAGTGAAAACGTTTAAAAGTAAGTCTTTTTGGCTGTATAGTTGACAGTGTGTTTGCAATTTTTAAGTGTACAAGGTATACAAACTATTGTAAACAAACTACAAACAATCTTTCTTTGCTCCCCTTACACACAAACACACAAGACGACTGAATTCATGCAAAACATTACAAATAGCTTCAATAAAAACTGTCTTATTTCCTGCAAACCTCATATTTACATTGAAACCTCCAGTGACTGCTTCTGTTACTTCCGCGCATGCGCACCATGAGCCACAGTCGGGCTACCAAACTGGTCAAACGGCGGGTGTGAAAATGGTAGGTAACCAAAATAAACACAATCCACCGGCATTGTCTTTGGTGCCATTAAAGCTTACCTTCACGTCTATTGTGACATTATTAAAGTACATGTTGTGTCGCGGTTTGGGGGGGAAGCCCACGCTGGGTAGTTTGTTGTGTTTCGCTGCTCTTCCAGGGAAGGTCAGTTGATATTTTGAGAGCAGCTAGCTTAGCTTCACGTCCCTTTTTGGGTAGTCTCTAACTTCGGCTGTGTGCAGGTCAGCAGCTCGATGTCAAAGACACACACACACAGGGGTCGTTTAGGTTAAACCCGAGCACAGCCATCCCCACACTGGCTGCGTGTTTCAGTCAGTCGTTAGTGTCAGTCATACATTCCGGCTAACTTGGCTAATGTTAGCTGATATAAGTTACTAGCTGGTAGTGTGTTGACAATGCTAAGCTGACGTTACCCGGGCAGAGCAGCGAGGCTTGACCTTTGACTTCCACTGGACGCTGTTGACACAAACCAGTAAAGGTTGGTTCAGTCATTGTGAACTCACAGAGGTTTTTAGTCTCCAGTTTCAGGAAATACTTGTCTTCAGTCTGAAGTGTGTGTGATGATCAGCTGTTGTTGTTGTTGTTGTGAGGAGGCAGTGCTTGTTTTTGTTTTTTTTATACAGCAACAGGATAAGAAATAAAACTTACTCATCGTGCCAATTAATCGACTTTTTACTAACCTTTAATTATCAACTTAATTATCTTACTGTGGAAAATAATAAAGGGCTTGTTGTTTTGGTTGGACTCTGAAGCTATCTATTTAAAAGTACACTCAGTTTACTGCACATTGCACAAGTTTACTTAAAAAAAAATATATTCCATTTTATTCACCATTTTGTACCTTTTGCACAATTTAGAATTTATTACTGTAAATATAATTTATCTTATTTTACCTTATTTTGGTCGTATTGCACCGCGGGACGGAGACAAACGCAATTTCGATTCCACTGTATGTCTGATATATTTTGAAATTGACAATTAAGTTGACTTTGACTAGATCTGATAATGTCTTGGATGTAGTTTCAGGTTTTAGAATGAACTTCCAAACTCCATGTGATCTGCAGAGTCCCTCTGCACCTTTAAGAAAAAGCTAAAGACCCAGCTCTTTCATGAATACCTACTAACTTAATGATGATGGTCTCCATATTATTGATGATGATGATGGTAATGACGATGGTTTTTGTTTGATAACGACGACTTATAAGATGGTTTCTATACTGATTAGAGCTCTCAAGAACTGCCCTCAATGTTGTGCTTTGCCTCTGGTCACTTCCTGTCAGCACCTGTGTGTCCAATCAGACTCAAAGCTGATCGTTTGCTCTTACTGACATTGTTCCCTTTTTTCTAGATCCTTGCTTGTGTTGTTCTTACTCTCTGATGTACGTCGCTTTGGATAAAAGAGTCTGCTAAGTGAATTGTAGAATTGTAGAAGGATTTTAAAGCTAACTGTTGTTTGTTACTTGTCAGTATCATGAAGTCTGGTTTCTGTGTTCTAAATTTTTCAAGCCAGTGAACTGTGCGCAAAATGCCTCTTTATACTGTAATTTCTTACTGAAATAAGAAAACTTATTACCTCAGTACAAAAGCTAAAATTCTTGCCTTTTAATTTCTTATTATATTGACAAGTATTTCTAGCCAAGGGGGGCTTGTGTAACCCTCCAGACTTGTTGCACCTCTAGGTCCTGGTGATGGAATCCCCTTTCCCTGCTCATGTTACATCTATGACTAGTTATCTGTTTTGTTTTCTTATACTGCAACAGGATTCTATTGCCTTGGAAAGAAATAAACTTACTCATCGTGCCAATTAATCGACTTTTAATTACTAACATAATTATTAACTTAATTATCTTACTATGGAGAATATAAAGGGCATGTTGTTTTGGCAGATCCGATATTGTCTTGGATGTAGTTTCAGGTTTTAGAAGGATTTTAAAGCTAACTGTTGTTTGTTACTTGTCAGTATCATGAAGTCTGGTTTCTGTGTTCTCAATTTTTCAAGCCAGTGAACTGTGCGCCAAATTTATACTGTAATTTGTTACTGAAATAAGAAAACTTATTACCTCAGTACCAAAGTTATACTTCTTGCCATTTAATTTCTTATTATATTGACAAGTATTTCTAGCCAAGGGGGGCTTGTGTAACCCTCCAGACTTGTTGCACCTCTAGGTCCTGGTGATGGCATCCCCTTTCCCTGCTCATGTTACATCTATGACTAGTTATCTGAGGGGCCCACTTGGGTACAGCATTTGCTCCGAGAATCCATAACATCCCCCCTTCAGAAAAGACTAATGTCGCTTTGGACAGGACATAATTATCACCGCCGCGACGTCTTGGCTCACCCCTTTTTTAAAGAGCGTTTGTCAGCGTGACAGACTAACCCTTTGAAATGTGTGTTTGGGAGTCTTTCCTGTCCTCTTTTTTTGTTGTTGCCTGAATGCCTGTAGATGCGTGTGTGTCACTGTGTGTTTTTGTTTGTGTCTCGCTCTGTGTTTGTGTGTTGTTGTCCGTGTTCCCTGGTCTGATCGCGCCCGTGTCTGACAGCCCCTGTCCTGTTATTACACAGCATAAGCTGAAGTCTTCGCAGAGGGACAAGGTACGGCAGTTCATGTCCTTCACACAGGCTGGGGAGAAGACAGCTGTGTACTGCCTGACGCAGAATGACTGGAAACTAGAAGTTGCTACTGACAACTACTTTCAGAATCCCGATCTCTACTGTAAGGAATCCATGAAAACATCAGTAGACCGGAAACGCTTGGAACAGCTCTACAATCGCTACAAAGGTAAGTACCTTTTATTTACTATGTATTAACTTTGATAGAGTTGTTACAAAATAAGAGCAGCCTTTCTTCAAAATAAGATTCTACTTGTTTGCTAAAGGTGTTAGAATAAACTGTTTTGTTTTGTTGTTCCCTTAAAAGATCCTCAGGATGAGAATAAAATCGGTATCGACGGGATCCAGCAGTTTTGTGACGACCTCTTGCTGGATCCGGCCAGCATCACGGTGCTGGTCGTAGCGTGGAAGTTTCGCGCTGCCACTCAGTGCGAGTTCTCCAAGAAGGAGTTTCTCGACGGAATGACGGAGCTAGGGTGAGTGTTGACATCGACCGGGTGTGACATGTTCCAAAAGTGGGACACAAACAGTGAGCCCGAGGTAACTTTGCATGGCGGTTCTCTTAGTGTAGCTCCGGAGAGGGGAAGGCTTTTCTATATTTAGACTCAGTAAACCACAGCTTGAGTATTCAGTGTCTTTGGGGAATGGCTGGAGGAGCTGCACTGTTTTGACTTTTGAGTTTAACACATCGAAGTTAACCTGATCTGATTTGTCGTCAGCCTTCAGACTGTTGTGTTTACAGCTGGTTTCGGGTGTGAGTGTGTATTAAATTACTGTTTTTTAATTTCTTCATTTGTCTTATTTATTTTAGGTGTGACAGTCCAGAAAAACTTAAGGCCCTCTTGCCAAGATTAGAGCAGGAACTCAAAGATAGTGGGAAGTTCAAGGACTTCTACCAGTTCACCTTTAACTTTGCTAAAAATCCTGGACAGAAGGGTCTAGGTAAGAAGACCGATAATTACAACTACTTAGTGACTGCTATCGCTGATTATTGTAACAAACTGTTGGAATGAAGTGCTCTGATTTGTCTTTGTGTTCAGACCTGGAGATGGCTGTAGCCTACTGGAACCTTGTTCTCTCAGGACGGTTTAAGTTCCTCGACCTTTGGAATAGATTTCTTTTGGTGAGTAATTTTTTTTGAAACTTTGTTTTTATTTTTTTTCAAAGAGTTGCTTCATTCATATGGTTTAACATTTCATTTCAACAAACATGTTTTCAACATAAGATACAGAAAAGAAGCAGCAACATCTTTAGAAATTGATAGACATACACACACATCAAAACAATGAAACAACAGAGAGAGAAAATAAAAATAAATCTGAGTGGTGATTTTGGTGAGTTAAAGAATTCCATTTTATAGGTACTGGGTAGCTCAACAGAGTCCTCGCTGCAGCCGCCCCAGGTTGAACTCCAACCCTTCATGCTTTGCTGCTCGTGTTCCACACTCTCTCTTCAATATATTTTCAGTTGTAAAATCTGTCATATAAATAGTAAATAAGGTTTTGACTGTGACTTGTCCACCTAAATGACAAATTATTTTGTATGCCAGTTGTAGCATTCAATGTTTCTGCTAAACGTTTTACTAATGCAGTGACCTTTAGAGTTTTGTTTTCTGACTTTGGGAAATTGGTCCATGCATTTGTCAGACAAAGGAGGAAGTTATACGTACATCACTAAGGTGCAGGGCAAAATCAGCACACTTAAGAAGAAGATAGGCCCGCGCACTTGCTCAAATGCCACAAAAAGTTTGAATTGATCACCTGAAGAAGACCTCTGATCTTAACGTTGTGATCAATCAGCATTTATCTCCATCAGATTCTATAAATGTAATGCCATCTGTGCTGGACTTCCTGAAAAAAATCATGAAACAAACTCTAGCTCACCCAAAACGCTGCAGCTAGAGTGCTAACAGGGGCAAATAGAAGATATTACACTTATTCTGAAAAATCTTCACTGGCGTTCCAGTCCAGTACAGAGTTGAATTCAAACATTACCTCTGGTCTATAAAGCTCTAAACGGTATGACACCTCAGTAGATTTCTGACCTGCTCACTGAATACAGATCAATCAGATTGGGTCAGGTGAAGGTGCATTGAGTCACTATGTGAAACAAACAGCCTGCTGACCTGAGGTGGTTAGTGTGTCTTTGTGTGTGTGCACTGTGCACATATGTATGGTTGGTGTACTACTACTACTACTACTAATAATAATAATAATAATAATAATAATAATAATGGTGTATGGTCCTGTTTGTGCTCTAGTACAGGTGTTCTCCACAGGTGAGCCCTCAGTACCCTCCAACAACTCCTTCATGAAAAATCACCCAAATGTCTAATATATTTTCAACCAATCAGATTAATTTAATGAAAAACTGTGCAACAAAGAAACAGAAGACAACACACAGGTTAAAAAAAGCGCTTCCTGGAAGTTTTGACAGAATGTCTTTTCCAGGCACACATTTACCTCCCACTGAAAAAGGAAAACTTTTGGGTCCCGCCCCACCAGCTGAGAACCACTGCTCTAGTAGGAATAGGTGTATGTGTTAGATGGGAGGGTACAGGGTCCTTTTATAAATGTGTTTAGGATCTAATATCTGCTTCTAAACCTATTTGTTCATTTTTTTAATGATAGATTTGGTTTATGTTTGTTTATTTTTATCTTCTTTAAAGCACTGTCAGTTTACATGTACATGCAACGTCCTGTACAAAAAAATGGAATTGAATTCAGAGCTTGCTGACATTTGCGGTCGCCTGATTGCTCGGCCACCAGAAATGTTACTTGCAAAATTGACGAGAACCCCGATAAGCCACGCCTGAAGTGTTCTCGAGAAATGCTCATCTGATTGCTCTCATATTTGATTCTGCCTCCTCAGCAATAGTCATCAGGAGAACAGTTCTCAAGACAAATGAATCAAAAGATAACCGACTGTTTTACGATCATGATAATATCCGGCTTCGATTTACTGCGCACAAAAACAATCGAGAGTTCGGCACATTTAGGAATGATGTTTTTAAAATCTGGGGAATAGAAGAGTCGAGATGTTGGACTAGATATCGAGAAAGAAAAAGTTGGATTTGTGCATTCCTTTTTGAAATACATTTTGCAAGGTGATGTGGGAGGTTTACCAGCTGTCATTGAGCCTCAGTCAAAGAGTCACCCTGCTTCCTCCTGGACCTTCAGTACTCATGCTGGCCTGCTGGTCCATCAGTGAAGCTTACTACAGGATGTTGTCACAACTGCCAACATGTCTACAATCTCTGGTTAAAACATTCACGTACCAAAATGTTCACACACACTTGTCCATTGCAGGAACACCATAAACGATCAATCCCAAAGGACACGTGGAACCTATTGTTGGACTTTGGAAACATGATTGCAGACGACATGTCAAACTATGACGAGGAAGGTGAGTTTGGAACGGTAAAAGTTTGTCTCAAGGAAGCATTCACATGAACTCAGGCACACTATAATAATAATAATAATAATAAAGCGCTTTTCGCAGACAAAGGTCACAAAGTGCTTTACATCAACAAAAAACAACAACAGCATACATAAAATGAAAGAAGAAAAAATGAGTACGTCATGGACGACATTATAAAACCCTGCTATAACCAGGAACAATAATTGGCACAATAAAACATGGATGAGTAGGTACACTGGGTGGACCTGATTATAGGCCTGTCTAAACATTCATGTTTTTAATTGTTTTTTAAAAGACTCAACAGAGTCAGAAAGACTATTCCCTTTCCGTCAAGAATCTGTAGTTTGTTTGGGGACTGGTAAGAGTGTTCTGCCCCTTGTTAATTTGTCTCTTAGCGCTGGTAAAAGTGTTTCACATATTGTCTTTTTGTTTTGTTAAAAAGTAAAAAAAATTAAATTTGTCACAAATTTTATGAAAGTGTTTCACATTTTGTAATTTTGTTTTTTTTTTCACTTTCCAGCCACCGTAGTTCAGCATTTATTAGCCAATGTTAGAAATGAAGTGAAATGAAATGTTTTGGTTTGTAATAGAATTTTAAAACACATCTGCATTTTTTAATGGGGGAATTATTAAGACAATAACATGAAATACAGTATAAGACAAAAGATACATTTATGTGTATCATTTACTCTCTCTGTCTGACTGAATCCATGGGAATGCAGCTTCAAACAGTGAATATAGACTTTCTTCATGTAACAGCTGTAACACTAATGACATGTTGTTTCTTCCTCAGGGGCGTGGCCGGTCCTTATAGATGATTTTGTGGAATTTGCTCGACCGATTGTAACAGGATCCAAACGCAAAACTCTCTAAAATCCAAAGCCCGCCTTCTGGAAAGCCAGAACATTGTTTCTTTTACAGTGACTTCATAGTTTTTTTAAGACTTGTACAAAAAAAAGTGAAAACCGTAGATCAAACAGAAGCACTTGAAACTTGTCAGGAAAACCACCTTTCAGGGAGCTGAGTAAAAAAAAAAAAAAACTGTGAGAAGAACTGGCCACATGTTTTTTTTTTTTGTTTTTTTTTTCGTCTTTGTGAGACCGGGGGCGTTTGTACGGACATTTGCCAGATTCACCTCTGTCCCTGCGGCGGGACTCTCGGTATCCTGGGACGCCTCTGCTCGGCTCCAGGACGAGCTCTACCTGTCGGGCCCGGTGAGCAGGGATGGACACAGCACTGGGAAAGAGGTTCAACGACTGTGTGTCCTCTGAAAAGGACAAGGAGAGGAGGAAACTGTGTGTTTTTAGGATTCTTCCTAGTCAGCTTTGTTTTGTTTATGAAGCTCTGAGTGACCGTGTCTAAACTCTCACTTTGGGACAGAGTGCTCTCTACACCAGCACCAACACAACTGTTGCGGTTTTTACTGAACATACTGTATCTATTGGGACTGTTTACAAAAGACGGCGATATGAAGAATAATATAAATATGTTCCATTTATAAAATTCAAAAGAGGATTCTTTTATGTACAGTAAATGCTACGATCTCTGACGGGGATGCCTCAATATTGTGGGTGATATGCTGTTGGTTTAATTATTAGGTGGATGTGTCGAGTCATGGAGTTGTGAGCTTCTCATTGAAAGCATGTTAAACACATTTTTGCGTCACCTCGGGCTAGTTCCACAAATACATTTTCACTCAAGTAAAAGGCAGCGCTTTCACTAAGATAACTGATATTTGTTACTGGAGTTCATATCTCCACTTGATCTCAGATAGGAGAGGGTCTTTAATCAACAGGTTAACATATTCAGCCCTGTCCAACACTACCAACGTTTTTGCTTTCAAAAGATGATTTCTTTCCCACGGTTAAGGAAAGAGTTTTACTATTTAAAATCCCTCTGAGAGATTAGTAATGCGTATAGTAATGCTTCAGCAGCATTTAATCAAAGAAATGACAGAGCCCTTTAGGATCGCTTGGCACATGTCTGTATGTCCGGGCGGTGAAGGACCCTTCGGTTCAGGACACTAAAGACGACGATGTAAGCCTTAAAGAATAAATATCTCTGTTCATCAATATTTATGTTTCTGTTCAAGCCCATCTGTCCAGTATTACTGACGGTAGTGAACATTTGAATATATTGTTGATACATCATGTAAGTAGCCTAAGTATATTGTTCATTTCAAGAAAGATGAATAAAGCATGAGTTTTTTCATAATCAGACATGTACAAGTTCTTTTGTTGAAAGTGGCCTGAAGATTTTCCTGTCAGATGGGGGGGGGGGGGCTGGTCTCAGAAGGAAAGTCTTTATTGCTTGATATAGAGATAAACACACAAACAAACAATTAGACCCCTCACCCCCACCCGTACCCCTCCCCTGGCACATATCCCCTTAAGAAAAAAATGAAACAGGGTTGACAATAATATAAAGTAAGTGAAAAATCACGGGATTTTTCAGGCTAGGTTCTCAGTCCAGATTAATTATGTGTTTTTTGGTGTGTTTGTTTTGCTTGTATGTTTTGCCTTCATTGGACAGTCCAGCTAAGGAGAGAGAGGGGGGATGACTCGCAGCAAAGGACCAAAGTCAGACCTGAACCCTGCTGCTGCAATGAAGACTAAAGCCCCTGAACATCGGGCGCTCGACATAACCACAAGGCCATCTGACACTACAATGACAGTTTTCTGCCTTTATGCTGATGCTATGTGTAATTTCTTATTCACAGTATCAACGAGCGGTCAGAAATGAACTTCCTGCTGAGCAGAGAAGAGCATGAAGCTGCTTTATTATAAGCATGATGAATCACCCATCACATGATATTCACATCATCAACCTGGCCCACTTGCTCGGATTGAATTTTCCTCGATCTTTCCTGCTGCTCTCACACATGACCTCACCTCACCTCCTCCACAAATCTTACAAGGGGACTAAGAGTAAAAAGTCAGGGTTAAAAACTCATGGGTTTGCGGTCACACATGAATTAACACAGATTTCAGAGATATGTGAGGAGTTTTGTACCTGTATGAAAAGACAGCATGTAGACTGTTAGTACTCACAATACACGGCAGCTCATGTGATTAGAATCACTGGGATCTTTTTATCAGACAGCAAAATGATGTAGCAGTGTGTTGTTATGCTGTTATGGGGCAATGTGTTGTCATCACACTGTGTTGTTAAAGTGTGTGGTCACACTGTGTAATTATAGTGTTGTTACAACATGTGTAAACACTGTTGTTCAATTCAATTCAAATTCAAATAACTTTATCCGTTAGGAGCTTCATTTGTGTAACAGACCAACAGCAGAAACACACACAAGTGGCTCTATTAAAAGCATGATACATCGGTCATAAATAATTGTTATAAGCGGTTAAGAGTGGTGTTAAAAATAAATAAGAAATAGATCATTTGTTCATAAGCCTGAGTTCTCACACTGTTTGAATGTTTTTTTCACACTTGTTGTGTTTAGTTGTCATATTGTGTCACTTTATGTTGTCACTGTGTGTTTGGTACGAGGGATGTTACACTGATTTGTTACACTGTGTTGTCAGTTATCACTGAGTTTGAATGTGTTTTAACGGTGACAGTGAGTCTTTTTTGTTACAGTGTGTTCTAGATTTGTTATCACACTGTTTATTCACATTTTGTTGTGATGATGTGATGTAACAGTGTGTTGTCAAACTTTGTTGTTCACGCTGTTTCAGAATCAGAATCAGATTTATTGTCCAGGTATGCTTACACACACACACACACACACAAGGAATTTAACTGAAGTGAACTGTGCTCTCTTATGAACAGGTACAACATTAAATATCAACAATAAACAGAATAAGAAAAGACTAATATTTACATGACTAAATATGAAACAGTGCAGTGGTGAATAGTGCAAAAAGATGCTGAAGTAACATGATAAGTAAAATGCAGTTATGTGACAGATGGGTCAATTAAGATGTCAATTACAGTATTTACATAAATAAGTGTGAATGTTATCATTTAAATTAAATAATATATATATATATACATATCTGTATATTCACAGTGACGGTTGGTTTAGAGTCATTTCACCGCGACAGGTCTGACACTCTGTGACTGTTTCACTATACAGTCATTATTCTCTAAACTGGAACATTGTGTTGTAACTGGGTGTTGTTTATTTGTGTTACTCACTGTGCTCTAACAGTGTATTATAGGCACACTGTTTGTTATTTTGGTGTCATACTGTGATGTCACATAATCTTATTTTTAGTCATGACACGTTGTCACACTCTGCTGTTATAGTGTTTCATTGAAATATCTTGTGACACTTTATGTTGATGTGTTGTCTGAGTGTGCTTCACTCTTTGTTGGGACAGTTTTTGTCACACTGTGGTGTTAGAGTGTTATTTGTCACAACATGTTTTTACCCTGTGTTGTATTTGTGTTGTTACAGTGTCCTGCAAATACAGTGAATTGTTTCACACTGTTTTCACATTGTGGGGTTGTTGTTGTTGTTGTTGTTGTTGTTTGTTTGTTTCTGGGTTGTTGTTTTTTTTGCCTTTTTAATAGTTAGGACAGCTGAAGAGAGAAAGAAAATGTGAGTAGAAGAGAGTGGGGGATGACATGCAGAAAAGGGATGAGGTCAAATTGGACCCCATGGCCGTGGACGAGGACAATAGCCTCCATGAATGGGGCTTGTGACATAGTTGCTAGGCTATCCGGCGCCCCCACATTGTGTTTTAACAATGTGATGTAACAGTTTTGTTACATGTTTATCTGCATTAATATATTTTGTTGGGACACCGTGTTGATGTGCGGTGTTTTCACACTGTATTGTTAACTTTCTTTGTTTACACTGTGTTGTTATTTTGTGTTACAGTATTGTCACACTGGGTTGTCATGATGTTTTGTCACACTTTGTTGGGTTTTGTTAGAGTTCATTGTTATCATGTGTGGTTTTATTGTGTTGTCACATTGTGTTGTTACAGGGTTTTTACAAATTGTTGTCAATGCGTTGTTTCAGTTTCAGATTCAGAGTTTTTATTGTCCCACAAGGGGAAATTTGCGTTGCAACAGGCGCACATAGAAGACAAGGAACACGAGGACAACATCTCCATGAAACATAAACCAAAACGAATTAAAAAAATCAGACAACAGCAAAATATCAAACCAAATAAAAACAGTGCAATAAAATCAGTCAAGAGCCCGGACCAGAATGGAAATTCAAGTTATTAAAGTGCAAAGTGGAGGTGTGCAAATGTGCAATTCAAGTGCAAAAAGAGCAACAAATAGCTAATTGTTGTTTAACATATTAATTGCACTTGGTAAAAATGAGACCTGGAGTCTTTTAGTCTTCCTCACAGGAGCTCTAAAACGACGACCTGAGGGTCAAAGGTCAAACTCACTGTGAAGTGGGTGATCTGGGATCACAAGTAGTTACTCTGTGCTGTTACAGTGTCCTGTAAATTGTGTCTTGTCATGCTGTATTGTCATTGTGTAAAAGTGTTGTTACAGTGTGATGTCACACTGTGTTTTTACACACTGACTGTGTGACATCACGCTTATCATCTGGAGTTTGTATGAACATGTTTCATGTTTCATGTCATGTTTTTTGCCACCTGATATTCACCATCATTTCAGCTTCACCAGCTGTTCAGATTTCTAGCATGGACGTACAGAGTTTTTATCAGGTGATTGCTCGAAATATGGGTCAACAAGATCGATAAGAGTGGGAAAAAATAAAATCAAATTTGAGAGTTGGAAAGCTAAAACAATGAGCTGAAAGATGCTCAAATACAATCTTGAGCTAAAGAGGGCCATAGATTGGTGATCATCACCTTTAACAACATTTACATTCTTATATAATCCATTCCTTTCTTTAAAGATATTCATAAAGGTCAATTTTAATACATTCAAAGCATCTTTTATTGAGAATACAAAAAGGGAATTCATTGTGTGATATTCAGTCATATTCAATTTTCATTTTGCAAAAAAGAGCCATAAGAATCATCAGTAGAAGTCGGTATAGAGATCCATCAAACCCGCTATTTATTCAGTTAACGTTGTTGAAATTTCATGAATTAGTTGATTACAGTATTCTGCAAATGATGTTTAAAGCTAATCAGAAAACATCCAAAACAGATTTGAAAAAAGGGAAAGCCGTTCTAATTTAAAAGGAACAGAGATCTTTAATAAACCGAGATTCAGAACCAAATCGAGGGAACGTTGTTTAACTATAAGAGGAAATCGGTTTATGGAACAATCTCAATAGAGAAACTAAAGAATCAAAATCAAACATGATATTTAAAAGAACAATTAAAGCCAGTTTGTTGAATAAATATGTGGAAATATTTCAATGAGATGTATTGTTCTGTTTCGTTATGGTGTAACAAAAATGTCCTGTGATATGTTTTGTACGGTTTAAAATAAATGATTAAGGAGGACCTACGATGGGGCTGCCAGTGACTGTGTTTGCATGCAGCCAATTTATTTTGATTTTTATTGTTTTTTTAATTGTTTTAATTAATGCTTTGTGAAAGAGGGGCAGATATTATAAGATTAGTCTTCTTTCTTTTTGTGTTTTTCTTAACTTTATTGTTTGTTTGAATGAAATACAATTTACAAATTAAATAAATTAAATAAAATAAATTAATATGTTTTCATTAGTGTACAAAGAAACAATATTAAGAATTGTAATGTTTTTGTTACCTTTTCAGATGGAGTATTTTAAGTTACTAGTTGATGTAAACTGTAACCTCACCACTAGGTGTCACTATCCTGCAGTAAAATTAATTCTTTCTTCATAATAATGTTATTTCCTGGCAGTGTGGAGTTGTTATAAAATACTTTAAGCACAGTGTTATTGTGTAGGACTTTGGACACTCTTAAATTCTTGCTCCAAGCTTGACTAGAAACAATCAAGGTGGAGAAAACTTTATTTTAGATTTGAAAAAGAAAAAGGGGGGGGGGGGGAGTATCTGTTCCTACTTCTAACAACACTGTTGCAACAAATAAAAGAACTGGCACTATGTATTGTCACAAATAGGAATTAGCCCGGGGGATACACAAGCAAAACGTCGCTATTTCTCTTCCTTCTTTATTGTTTGGCATGCAAATAAAGCTGCTACCTGTTAGGAGGTTACCTGGCCCCTCCTCTTAGTGAACTGTAAGGTGAGACAGAAAAGACTCAGACTACGTTGTTATTTACTTTGACAGCAGCCATTTCTTCTCCCAACTGAAGCAATTGAAATAACCTCCTCCCTGCAGGTTCTTTACAGCCTTGGAGAAGGACTGTACCTGACCAGCACCTGACAGGCTGAGGAAATGGAGATGGAAGGAAATGCTGCTCAACCCCTTACCTGTAGTAATGACGCTGAAAGGTGAGCTTTAAATGAATGTTCTTTGCCCTTTCTTTAACTTAAGGTTGTTACTTTATTGTTCTGACCATGAGTGACTTACATCAGCGTCTTTCCTCATTGTATTTGCACTTTATGTTTTATGTTACATACAAGTAGAGCTGCTATTAAAAGCCAACTACCCAGCTTGCTATAATAATCATATTTTATCAAATGTTTTATTTGTTGTTAAAATACCATTTCTGAGATATGAGGCTATATCTTTTTTTTTTTTTATAAAGCTCATTGCTTGTGAACCTGCTAAGAGTAATTTGAAACTGAGTGATCATCCAGTGAGGGCATTTGATCTTCCCTGAAGAAACTGTATCCGTTGGAGGTTGTTGTAGCGTCTGTCACCAGGTAAAAGAAGAGAGAAGAAGGGGGCGGGATGAAAGACACACTGTTGTCAGTCTTTTCCTCACATTTTGTGTGTGTGTGTTTGCATTAACATTCATTTTGCATTTGCCTCCGCAGGGTTGACCCCTACGGCTTTGAAAGGCATCACGATTTTGAACCTTACAAGGAGATGATGAACGAATATGTAGCCGTCCTCAACAGGAGATCGATGAGATGGTCCAAACTCCTTCAAGAGAAACCACATGTTGAGAAGAACCTGACAGGTATACTCCTATAGGAACATACATTGTAACACAACCCACTCTTGTGTTTTAGTTAGTTCTGGTTCTCTTGGGGGTCATATGATGTAATTCTAATATGTGTTTTGAAAGTGAAAAGGTACGTGCGTAAAGGTGTGCCTAATGAGCATCGAGCCAGGATATGGATGGCAGCCAGTGGAGCACAGAAACAACTGCAGAGCAACCCGGGTTATTACCAATCTCTGCTGGCCATGGAGCATGACAGCATGCTGAAGGACACCATTCAGACAGGTGAAAGAACGGGCATTATTTTTATAAGACATTCAAAGAAACCTAAGGAGATAATACAATAATGTTAAATTTCCTTGGTTCTTGTATTGGGTCATGGCTGAAGGGTATAATGTGCAATCCAGTATGTTGCCTTTTAGAACCAGTCCCTCAGACCAAAACAATATTCCCTCAGCACACTGCTTGCCCTCCGCCCTCAGTATGCTGAAAGCAGCATTTGTAAGACTGATACCTATTCCGATATGAAGCCTGTGAAACCTAAACAAGCTGAAGGAAGTGCCGTCCTGTCAGTGTGAACACAGAGTTGAGAACAAACACAAAAGGGAACATTGTTAAATGTTTTCAGTTTAATTAGGAAGTCAACACTCAGTCTGTCGGGTTAAAGCCACATCATATTGACTTTAACCCATTGATTGTTTATAAGAATGGCAAGCTCCATTTGTGAAGCCAAAACACCTATCGTCATCACAACCTTTCCAATCCATGTAGTTTTTGGAGCACTTTTTAATTTTTTAATAGAACGATGCACAATGACAAACAACTTTATACTGACAAAAATGTGTCTTTCTTATTGACAAAATATTATTGTGGATGGTGGCTCCCTCCATTTACTTACCAGGACCTGTAAGTTTAACTGTGGGTAGAGAAGCCCTGATGTTGAAAATGAAGCCAATGTGGAAGTATAAAAACTACAGTTCCCCAGGTGTCAACTTGAAACTGACTGCAAAAGCCCGGAAAGTCCCATTAACATGTTAAAATGTCAATGTTTACAGTCTGGTTTTAAAAAAAAAAAAAGCTTTTCAGTATCAATAGTTTATTTTGGTTTACACTGAATGGAAGTGATTTTTTTAATATCTCATCTGTTCTGAATATGTCAGGGCTAAGAGTTATTCATAATTAGGGGCATGGAGGATCTGACTGATAAGCGGGCATGTCGTAGCTGTTTGCGAGGAGGCTTTTTAGCTGGATGCTAGTTCAATCAAACTTTATTGATATAGCACCTTTCAGACAAATTAAATCGCAGTTCAAAGTCCTTTACAAGAGTGCAGAAAAGTTGTTGACGAAAAAGTAGTTTATAAAATCATTGAGAGTTGATCAAAAGTTAGTTTTGAGGCTGCATTTCCAATATGACTACCACCATCCATGGGCTTCAAAAATAGCTTCAGAAAAAGTAATTATGCTACGTCCATGTTTTATACAGAACTGAGCCAGTGGTATCGTGTTAGTAACGCCTGATTTTCCTACAATAACAATAGACATACATGATCATACTGTGCTCCATCGTCATGGTACCAACACAAAGGTCTAGAACTAATCTTTTCATGTTTCTGGCAGACATGCACCGGACGTTTCCTGACAATGTCCTCTTCAGAAGCAAAGCAGAACCGAGTCTGCAGAAAGCTCTTTTCAATGTGCTGCTGGCCTATGGACATCATAACAAGGCAGTGGGTTACTGTCAGGTAAAGCAAACTTTTCCTCTCCTCTCACTTTATATAACCTCTGTTTACCTTAAGAACTGGACTGGTTAGTTCCTTAGCTATTTAAATATATGTGAAGAGTTTATACCAAATGAAACATCAATAACTTTCAGGCACAACATCAACCTGCAAAACTTTTTGTATGAGTTTCATTATAGAAAAGGACAACTGCAGGGACCAGGAATTTGACTTTGAGAGAGACTTGCTGCTCTGAAACTTAAGTTTGTATTTGCTCAAGTACTCGCTGCATTCAAAAGACTCTCTTATGTCTGTAGACTACTTTGCATAATCTTCATGGGTCTGTAGAGCTTTGCAAAGAAGCAGACAACAATGAGCTGGAGGAACTTTTTTTTCAAACCTTTAAAAGTAGCTTCTGGGTCTTAAAGTCCTGGGTAAAAACATATTAATTGTGCACATAACAGCTAATTTCATGGAGATAAAATTCCATCCTTTAGTTTATAGCTGCTTGTGTGTTTTTGTCTGTGCATCAGTGAAGCACAGCATGCGAGAGGGGTTACCAAGGTTATCATTGTTATCGTTGTTGCTCTAGTGTGCTGTTTTTTTTTTCCAGGGTATGAACTTCATTGCTGGCTACCTCATCATCATTACCAAAGATGAAGAAAAATCCTTCTGGCTGATGGATGCGTTGTTGGTCAGAATGCTCCCAGGTACTGTGCGAGGAATTATGTGAGAAAAGTATATTTTACCCCAAAAAAAAATGGTAAAAGTATTGTTCAGCCCAAACAATGTAGCCTTCAATGTAGCTCTAAAATTAAAGAGCTGTTAATTAATCACATTCATTTAAAGCTTGTTAGATTCAATGGACTTAAAGTCTTTCTATGTGATTTTTTACACTTAAATATAATAGAAATCAAGTATATCCTCTGAAAATAACTCTGTGAGTCATGACTGTCTACAATGGGTGTAACACCCGAGTCTCACTGTCTGTGATGCTTTCAGAGTGATCTTTATTATGCTCGTATCTTCACACTGCATGTAAATTTACCTGAAATGAGCGTGATCTAGAAACACAGTTAAGCAGTGAGTACAGTATGTTATTCTTCTTTTCTCTAGTCCCTCAATTAAACAACTTTTATACACGAGGGGAGGAGTCAGCCGGCCGTCCGGGCGATGTAAACAAACTGAAGATAGGACTCTGAAAACTCTGAAAACATCACAGACAGTGGGACTCGGGTGTTACACCCATTGTAGACAGTCATGACTCACAGAGTTATTTTCAGAGGATATACTTGATTTCTACATTTAAGTGTGAAACATCACATAGAAAGACTTTAAGGCAGACAAAATATATCACTAATATAGGAAGTTTCATCATTTGCACAACAATGCACAGGGATAATTTCTTGTCTTACCCCTTATAATACGAAAACCGATCAGTAGTGGACCAAGGTAAGAGCCTTGTGGTACCTCACATGGAAAATGTATTCTGGCAAGAAAGTCGTAGTCAACACTATCATCTCAAGCAAAAACAACTTTTGGTATATTTCAGACTACTACAGCCCGGCCATGTTGGGCTTGAAGACCGACCAGGAGGTTCTTGGCGAGCTGGTGAAGACTAAATGTCCTGCAGTGGGACAGCTAATGGCCCAGTATCCTGGCATATGGACACTGGTGGTGTCACGTTGGTTCATTTGCCTCTATATTGACATACTACCTATTGAGGTGAGGAACTGTTCAGGTTTAGTTGTTGAGGGCAAATGAATCCTTCATGTTGCATTAAGGCTCATTATTTGACCGACATGTTTCTGGTTTCTTGTACTTACAGACCGTCTTGCGGGTCTGGGATTGTCTTTTCTATGAGGGCTCTAAAGTTCTCTTCCGGGTTGCTCTGACTCTCATCATCCACCATCAGCAGGAGATATTAAGAGCTCGCTCTTTGATGGATGTGTGGGAGTGCTTCAAACAAATAACCAGTGGAGCTTTCACTCTGGACTGTCACAATTTCATGCAGGTAGGATGGAAATATTTAGTTGACAATGTGAAAATATTTAATTGATTGACAGGTCACTCATTGGAATTTAAATATAAAAAAGGGAAATAATTAAATTGTCAAGCAGTTAATCTGTAGTAAAGCTACAAACTACAAAATAAAAGACAATATTCATAATCTGAGAGCACAGGAGACTCCTTCATTGACAACCAAACTTGTTTCAGATGTTTTATCTGTCAGTCAAACTTGAGTTTATCATCTAATTGTTTCAGGTCTGAATTGATTTTTATTCTCATACTAACTTTGCACCTTTTATCATTATGAAAATGTACTTCTCATCCTGCTATTAGACAGAAGACATGTCTTATTTCATAAAGCTGAGACTGGTACACTTTGCCAATCATCAGTAAACGTTTGGAAAAATCTGGTATTATCCCCGAGCACAGGCCAAAAAGAAAGAAACATATTGTTTGATACAGCAGAAGGCTGCAAGGGAGGAAGCTATAAATTCAACTTCACTGAGTTTGAGTTCATTATGACAAAGATGTTTGCATGGTGTCTTTTAGTATCGAACACTTAGCATTTATGTAACTGGAAATACAGTCCAGTTAATTTGATACTGAAACAAAAGTGAAATTAGAGCGTTCCTCGTCATTGGTTATTTACAAGAAAATGCCTCAACAGCAGACCAAGGTAAAGTCAAATCAAGCTCCATTAAAAGCCTCCCCATATTAGATAAAGGTTATGATTGGCCCGACCAGGTCCAGGCCAGCTGGAGAGCAGCTGGTTCGAACAGGAGGGAGACAAGAAATTAAAAATGAGTTCACAGATATTTGGATGATCCCAATATATAAGAAGAGAAAGCAGTTTGTGTTCTAAGGGTAAAAAAGAGGCCAACTGAACAGAGAAAAAAGATATTGATCAGGAAAGACAGTCAGTTTAGCAGGAGTGTTTTTCATGAAGTCTAATTTGTCTGAGATGCTGTTCTAATAGAAAAGCATGGACTCCTTTGAAAACACAATTTGTGTGCTGGAGTAATGCTGAATTTTAATCTTTTTATTTTATTTTACAGAAAATCTTTGCAGAACCTGGAAGCCTGTCTATGGCAACGATTGATAAACTGAGAGAGAAATGCAGACAACGAATACTGGAGGAAGAATCTGGACAGCCGTAACTATAGCGCAGACATCTTTCATTCAGTATGAGAATAAAAAACTGTATTATCAGGGGGAAAAATTAACAATCACCATAGGTACTTAAATGCCTTTTCTTTGCTTCTTTTGTAAATCACTATATTACACTTTAATCCAGTCGAGAGGGAAACTAAAGGATGTGCTAAAGAGTGTCAGCTGATGAACATTTCTGCTGCTAAAAAAACTTTAATACAGTCAACTGAATCTGACAGGTTTTCATTATTGCACTTTAGTAATATTTCATCGCATAAGTAGTGTGGGAGTGAGAGTATTTTGTTCATTTCTGAGGAGAATGAGGGAATTCATATTGTTTACATTGAAACACTGTTCAACCGTTCATTTCAAAGTTAGAAGTTTAGCATTTTGTGTGGGAGCTGCCGTTCTTATTATTTCTGATTTGTTAAAGAAAATCTAACAAGTGGTCCAATTGTTTTTCCAGATAAAGGTGAGGATAAGTAGAAAAGACTGAGTGAGATTATTTTAAGACACCAACAGTTTATCCAGGAAGTCCCTGAACCTGAGGGTTTTATAAGTTTAAAATCCTTTAAGACCGCTGAGTCCCAGAAAGACTGAACTGTAGAACGTAGATTTTGGACGATGTGTATTCAAAAGATGTGTGCTGTAAATAAATAAATCCATCATTATGTGTAATATGATAATTACAAATTAACAAACACATGTAAGACATGATTATTATATAAATAAAGAGCTCATATTTTAACCTTACAGCCCTGGACATTGCTTTTGCTTACTTCTACCTTATAAAGGCGGAGCTTATTAAGATCATAATTCATGTTCAACAACTTTAGTGTCAATCAGCAGGAATTAGGAGAGTATTGAAAACTCTTAGTTAATGGCCTATTAGCTATAAACTATGGTCATGTAGAATAAGGTACTAATAATGACTAATAAGCAGCCAGTATGCTAATAATTAGCATGCTAATGAGCAACTAGTTAAAGGCTTTATATGTGATTTTTTGATCCAGCAGATGTCGCCCTTGAGCACCAGCATGAAATCAAAACAACTCACGCTGCATTGTTGTGTTAGCATGCTAATGCTAGCGATCTTTATTATGCTGGTATCTTCACACTGCATGTAAATTTACCTGAAATGAGCGTGATCTAGAAACACAGTTAAGCAGTGAGTACAGTATGTTATTCTTCTTTTCTCTAGTCCCTCAATTAAACAACTTTTATACACAAGGGGAGGAGTCAGCCGGCCGTCCGGGCGATGTAAACAAAGTGAAGATAGGACTCTGAAAACTCTGAAAACATCACAGACAGTGGGACTCGGGTGTTACACCCATTGTAGACAGTCATGACTCACAGAGTTATTTTCAGAGGATATACTTGATTTATATATTTAAGTGTGAAAAATCACATATAAAGACTTTAATAGTGAATATTGTGACCTTTATTCAAAGTGTTACCAACACAGTTAACAATAAAGACATTACGACGCCTACATTGACTCAGAATTAAACTATATTATTATTTAATGCCATCTTAGTAGTCCCTATTTTTAGTTGTATTGTGACTTCTTTCAGTCTTTCTAGTTTTCTTCTTTGGTCTATTTGTCGTAATTATTGTGTCTGAAAATGATAACAGTAACAGTCTAACAGTTTCTGAAAACTTTTTCACAACCTGAAATTACAGAAAAAAACGGTAGAAGTAGCAAACTCGCCCATATTTCGTAAAAACCTGTGTTGAAACGGTGTTTTCCTACTTTTCATCACAGCCTCAAAACTCAAACTTTGGTTCAACCCATTAAAAAGAAGTTCACATTTATTACTGTACTTTATACAATAACATTTCACTCTGGTGTTTGATATGTTCAGATACATTTAAAGATAAAATAATGCATTTAACATATCACACTTATTCTCAAACACAGTCCTAAGTAGTCCAAGCAAACAAGCAGGAACAGGTCTGACGGATGATTCTTTCTATAAGAAGACAAAACAAAGTCAAACAGTGTCGTTCATTCTCTTTTATTGACCTCTCCTTTAGAAAACAGTTCAAACAAAACACATTAAAACTTTATTAAATCTCTACTTGGATCTTTAGATGAGGGGAGGAACATAAAAACAAAAAAACATCGGTATTTTGTCCTACGACATCAATCAACACATGTTCATGGTAGTAACAGTAACAGTACATGAAGGCTTTGTGAGACACAGAAAAATGTCCCCGACATGACAGCAACATGGTGTCAGTGAGCGAGTGAGTACCTTTTGTGGGTATTGGCTTTTCTTTAATCCCAACCTCTGTCAGAGCTGGGAAGGCACTGATGAACACTGACCAGAGCATTTTTTGGCCTCTTTAAACCATTACTTGGGGGCTGCGTCTCAAGACTTTAGTGCAACTTCTTTCGCTCCAGCAATCAAAACCCCCAAGTGGGCAAATAATCAAAGAGCAAAAAAAAAAAAAAACAACAAAAAAACCCACCCAGTGGACTGAAAACACTTCAACATTATTACACTCTTTAACAGTGATGTCCTGAGCTTTTCAAGCACCTTAACTGTACCGGCACTCCTCGTCATTTTTTCTTTTTTTAAGTGATTCCTTGTAGTGTTTGGACATTGTAACAGTAGAGTAACGCTACCATCACAACCTAAAGACATATTTAGACATTTTTGTGAAGTTGCCTTCTCAACAAAAGTTGAATGAGAAGATAAGCAACACTCTCAGGTCTTTATGGTGAATATGAAAATACAACCAGAATCGTTTTGGCCTGCTCTAACATGTCATCTGGAAACAGAGACAGCAAGCCTGACTCGATCAAAACATAAGAAAATCCACCTACCCAAACCTAAAAATGCTAAAAATGATATCTTGTTTTTTTAATCTGTGCAAACAGCGAGGTGTAAAAACAACACATTGATATAGTAAGGCCCATGACTACTTGTAAAACATCAAAGTGTTGTCTGTACGCCTCAGTTTGTTCTTTTGCTAGGTTTGTGTACACACTAATTGTTTCCATGGTTTAAGCTAAGCTATGCTAACATCCTCCTGCTGGCTGTAGCTTCACATTCAGCCGACAATAGAGTAGTATTTATCTTCTTATCTAACTCTCTGAAGGAAAACAAATCAGCCTTTTCCAAAAATGTTGACCTATTTCATTAAATGAAGTGAAAAAAAAACAAAAAAAAACATGCATTTACAACCTCCATTCAAGATTTGTTGCGTACCTTTAAAAGGGAAAATGAGGAAATCATCCCTCTCAACGGATGAAGTAAATCCCTAAATTCATCTTTAACACTAAGGAGAGTTCTTGCATTTGTTCGCTGTTCAGATTGAGTTACTGCCTTTTCAGTATGTTCCCTAAAAACCTGTGTACCTGGGGCTAAATTCAGAGGCAACCTGATGTTTATAAAAACGTTTTCTCTTCGAGGGGGGATTAGGTTCAACCGGCTGGAATATTCCCTTTATGTAACAAACCTTAATCAGAGTGGGACCAATTAAAAAAGGTCAAAAAAAAGAAATAAGAAAAGCTACAGAGGCATTTCCCTCAAATCCTATAATCCCTCAATATTCCTTTCACAGAAATCATAAATAGTACAATTGAGGACTCGCACGGACCCTCTGATCAACATTCAAACCCTGCTTCACTTTGTATCTTTAAAGAGTTTTCACCATCCTATAAGAATCTCCAACAAAGTCCCCTTTTTCTTAACTAGTGGAGTTCAGATCGAGTGTATCAACCTGCAGAGTGATAGTGACTAGTGTTACTGATGAGGGCAAAGAAGAGCACACACAGAGGTGGGGGGGGGGGATGCAGGATGGACAGATAAGAGGGGGGGGGGGGGGAACAGGTCAGAGTGTTAAGTCTCAGGGTTATTTTTTGGGGTGGTGGTTGTTGGGGGGTTAGCGGTCTTCCCTCTGCAAATATTAAAGTGACCTCAGATGGTCTGGTAGCCGGCGTGGCTCCTCTTCCTGCCAATGAGATAGGCCAGGAGCACGATGAGGACGAGACCTGCCAGAGCTGCTCCAACTATGATGGGGATCAGCATGTCGTCTTCATCCAGCTGGCACTCCTCAGCTGAAAGAGAAAAAAACCAGAGAGGACTCATTAGATCAAGACAGGATCTGATTTAGATTATTTTGTCCTATAAGATTTTTAAAAAAGGTCTTTACCTGCTCCAAAGTGATCCCCTTCGAGTCCGAAGGGCTGCACCTGCAGCTGGAAGGTGTTGATGGACAAAACCTGGGTAACATTCAGAGTTTGCTCCTGGTGGCACATGTACGAGTACCCCAGAGTGCCCTGCAGGTAGTCCAGGCTGCTGTTACTGGTCGAGAAGGGTTCTATAAAGAGGACAGCACCGGGAGTGATTACAGAGGAAAGAGGTGTTTGGTAAAATAATAGAATATGATACAAAACATTTTGTAACAAACTTCTTGGGTCTGAATGACTGAAAAGGAACACACGTTTTTGGGATGGCGTCAATCGATCAAATTAGCCGGGATCACCTAAACAAGCTGTCATGGCTGCAACTACATTTTTGTCACATGTACTCGATTAAAAGTGCGTCCACTAAAAGTGCTTCTGACCTCGGTGGTCTCACACTGGTATTCTCATTGTCTGAAAACATGACGATGCAGTTGGGAAAAAAGATTCATTGATAGATTGCTGTGCTGCATCACATCATATCATAAAGAGCTTTCTTGAGGTTTTTTATCATATGTGTAAAATACACAGCGGTCTGTACACTGTTGTCAACTAAGCAGAGCTGCTGGAAAAAGTCCTCTTATTCATTAATGTTCTACAAAAAGAAGGGACAACTATTTTGATTATCATGAAATCTTCAAAGTAATTTTCCAAACAAACGTTGTACAGCTGCTAAAATGTGGAGATCTTCTGCTCCTCTCTTTTTTAATTTTCTAATTAACTGAAGTTCTTTCAAATTTTCTCTGGCAAAAAAAATAAAATAAATAAAGACATCTAATTGGAAACTGTAATGAATAGTTGTCTCTGTTTCTGACATATTATAGACAAAGACAATCAAATAATGTTAAATTGCAGCTCTTCAACAACACCCCTTAACTTTATTTACACCTTAACCAAAGACCACAGACATTAAAAGATCTTATTTTTAAAGATATGTTTGAAGGGCACAGTGGGTTCATTTAACCAAACAGGTGTGTTTAGGATGTTGTGTATGTTTATATTTATCAGTGAAGACTATTTTAAGTCACTACTGGTGTGTTACCTGTTTTTTTTGGGGGGGCTGATAAAAACTACAACAACTGAAGAGGGTGACAGAGTCCTTTAAATGTGACACAAGGCAGCTAGAATACTCTGAGAGTTACAGTGCACTCACCTTTTGTGTCTGGCCGAACAGCATCCAGAGACACTTCACTCAGGTGGTACTTATTGGTTGTGGTATTCTGCAGAATAAGAGCAGGATCGAGTAAGATTGATGACACTGCGGTAAAGCATGTTTACCTTTAAGCAACAGCTGCCATCTAGTGGCTGTTAGAGGAAGAACATTTAAAAACAAAAACAAGAAGAAAAACATCACAGTGGTTTTTCATGCACATGTTTGTGAGATATGAGTAACTTACCAGGGTGAAGGAAAAAGTCAGGTTGGTCTTATCAGAATCAGTCGTGAGCTTCAGGATGGCTCTCTCTTCTGTACATGACCCAGAGCTCTTGGTCATATTTGGCTGAAGGTTCACGACCTCCTGCAGAGTCTGCAAACAAATTATGCAACATTTAGCTTTTCACACCTTTGTGTGAGTGTGCATACCTGAAGCTGAGACAGCATCAGAATTGTTTGTTTGTATTTAAACACCTTGTTCTGGGAGACGGAGCTGAAGGTGATGTTGAGCTGGAGTCCCATAGAAGCCAGCAAACAGGCGGTGTTGTTGGTACCGTAGACATGGTAGTTCCCTTTTTCAGGTCTGCCTGGCTCTTTGTGCGGGGCAGCAGTGGTTGGAGGGGCGACAGTGGCAAAACCCTGGTGCAGGACGGCAGCTGAAAGAGAACAAATCTCTTGTGAGTCTAAAACTAAAAGGAATGTAGAGTGCTGGACAAATAGATTATTTCTGCAGATTCACAGAATCAAATTTGATACTTAAAAAAAAAAAAAATTGTAAACAACTTTTTATCAATTACAGGGGTGTATTTCTGAAATCACTAACAGTGGACATCAAAACTTGTTTTGTCATAAAACACACCGATCATTAAAGGATGACGTAATAAAGTCCTGACTGAGACCTGTTCTCACCTCGAGTTTGGTCATTCTCAAATATGCAGCTAACACCATTAACTTAAAACTGCAGGTCAATCACAGGGAATAACCATTCATATATTATAGAACTGACACATGATTGGAGGCGGGGCCAAGTTCATTCCAATGAAAGCTGCTCAGTGTGAAGCAATAAAAGAAAGTCAGACTTCTGCATGTGAAAGTACCCGAGTCTCCGGCGTGACTGGGCACATAGAGCATGCTACGTTCATTATGTCTACACAAAATGTTTTATTAAATTCAGCTTGAATCACATTTTACAACTTTTAGGACATAATGGTTTTTAAAATAGTTATTAGGAAGTTGGTGTACCTCAAAAAGTTTATCTTTTTGGGCCAAATGGCATCATGTGACGCTGCAATACCAAGACCACCCACTGGGGGGCTTGGGAATAACAATTTCCATAAAGTAGATGAAGTCTATTGTTCAGTCAATAATCTTGCACCAAATCACAATAAAAAGTTATCTCACAACATTTACTTTACTCAATTTCGATTTTTAGACACCAAACATGAATCCACCAATGAGCAGCCACTTTACAACAGAGGCAGGAAAAACCAGAACAAGAGCTGGGCAAAGAAAGAGGGACAGCAGCTAAACTTTTATCATTTGGATTTAATGAGAGACAATGAACTGTGGCAACTTTTTGAGGTACATGAGTTCAGTCAAATTTAATCAATCAATCAATCAATTTTTGTTTGTATAGCGTCAACTCATAACAAGTGTTATCTCGAGACACTTTACAAAAAGCAGGTAAAAGACCTTACTTATTATTATTATTATGAAGAGACCACATTCAAATATATTTTTAAATCTTATTCATCGTGTCTTCACTTCACAGAAACACTTGATGTGTTTATCTAGTGTCCATTGTTTCTTTTAAAACATTTCTTTTTGTACAGACTTTTTGTTTTGTTCTTACATAATAGTATAATAATAATAATAATAATAATAATAATAATAATAATAATGTTATGCCTCTCTGTTCAGCTTAGTTGTCCTTGTATCCAGCTGTGTGTCCACTTCCTGTAACTTAACACCTTCATTGTGTTTACACACACACTCTCATGTCCTGTACTGCTTCACTTGTGTGAATCTTATAATATTTTTAAGGTTAAGCAGAGGTGCATTGCATCTATATTGGTAAAAACAAAACATTGTAAGAATTTCAGTCTTTCCAAATTAAACAAACATTATTATTTTAATTAAAAACTGACTATGAAACATCTGTTTTTAGTGTTAATTCCCCAGTTCTTCCAAATCAACCTTACAAATAATCTGCTAGAATAAAAGATGAAAAACAACATAACCAGCAGGACTCCACAGATTGACCCTTTGCTTCATTATTGTTTTTTATTCACATTTGTTTTTCATCTGAGACATTAACTCAGCTTTATCACAGCAAAAACAACATTTATATGTAGAAACAACAACACTGACATGTTAGGTTAACTTACACTTAAGTCTCATTAACTAATCGACACCACAGTGTGACGTCATGACTTTTATAAATCTGTAGTCCTTCAGTTTTGGAGCAGGTTAGTTTGTGACCTTCGGGATTTGGTGACGTTGTTTGTATTGTTCTCTCCGGACAAAAGAACAGTCAGACTTAAAACCCGAGTTAGAGTCTCGTACTCACCTAAAAGCAGCTGTAATGTTACTCCCAGGCACCAGGACTGAACACCGCCGAGCTGCGTCATGTTTCACGGGTTTCTCTTCCAGCTGTTTCAGCTCCTGTCACAGTGAAATCTCTGCAGCAGCAGCAGCAGCAGCGAGCTAGGACGGGCTATGTTGTGCTAGCTGATGCTAACGTTAGCGTCGGAACAAAAAGAGAAAACAAAAAGTCGAGTGCGCAGATTTTTCTAGATGATAATGAATCCGTTCAGTTGATAAAAAACAGCAAATGTTTCTAGTTATTAGTTTCCACTTCTTTAAAACCCCTGTACAGGCCGGCTGCGTTGTTGATTTCACTCGCCTTGCAACACTCCTGACATCAGGATCATGTGACAGGAGGTTTAAGAAACACCCAGAAGGTCATGTGACACAACAGGCCCCGCCCCCCCGGACACAACCCCGCTGAACAGTTAAAAGGTAAGATTAACTACGGTGGCTGGGAAGTGCAAAGCAAAATCACAAAATGTGAAACACATTTCAATTTTGAAAAACATTTTTACATTTTATGAAACATAATTGCAAAACTTAAAACACTTACCGAGGACAAAACTAATTTCTTGTTGTTTTGATTTCTGGTCTTTGTTGATTTTTTTTGTCCTTGCTCCAGATTGTTGTCTGCTTACATTTGCCTGATGTATACTTTTGGAAAAGTTAGATTTTTATTTTATTTTATTTATTTATTTATTTGTTTGTTTGTTTGTTTGTTTGTTTTTATTTATTTAATTATTTTATTTTATTTTATTTTATTTTATTTTATTTTATTTTATTTTATTAATTTCTATATATAATCCCCCCTATTCTTGATTTATGTTTGAATTAACTTGTTCCTGTGTATTTTGCTGTTGTATGTTCATCCGCTGTTAGTATAAACATTTTTGTATGTTTTAAATTTGTCAATAAAGACGGATTAAAAAAATAATAAGAAAAAAAAAGAAAAAAGAAAAAAGTTAAAAGATAAGATACCGTTTTTATTTAATCACAATACTTACATCATCTAAGGAGTTTGTTTAATGGAGTAGGCATTATTCAGCAGAACTCTAACTTGAATTAAAAATGGACCTTCTAAGATTTAACAATAGGCCTATCAAATATTTCACATTAAAAAAAAACAGCAAAAATATGAATAAAGATAAAGATTTGACAGATCTGTTCATGAGAACTGTGTTGCAAATGAAGTTTTCAACAATAGTACACAGAAAAAAACAAAGGAAGAACAGCAGAAGAGAGAAAAACATACACAAATAAAAGTGACAGAGGAGCTTTGTTGTGCATATGTTTCACTGGTATACATATCTCACAAACTTAGTATATGGGATACTTCTGTATGCAGCAGAATGCATAAATAAAGACAAATTGAATACAAAGAAGAAAGAGCAAAGAGAGAAGGGAAAAGAGGAGAATTGTGTTTTGGCTTGTTTTGTCTCCTCTAAATGATTTCAGTACAGCCTACACAAGAAGAGGGAAATAGTGTAAGAGGCACGTGTAGCCTACTTAATGGACCTGTCCCTCGCCTCGCACGATGACGATAACCACTTCATTTGCTTCGGAAGTTTGGATGTCTATGTCTAATTAAATGTCCCTAAGGTCAGAGCTCAGTCAGAGGTCCCTAAACATTTTAACACCTGAGTGTAAAAAACTTCAGTCTCCCCTCTTCAACCCGACCCGGCCTCACTTATCTGCTGGTTCAAGAGCTTCCGGCAGTGTCACAGATCTGTGTGATTATGCATCTTGAGACAGACACGTTCTTTTGAAAAGCTGCAAAGGCCTCGTGTCTGTAACCCTTTCCTTTACACACTAACAGTTAAGTGTCACAGGGGCAACATGTCTTTTGACCTTTTGAACACACAGTCTACTTCAACAGGCTGGAGCCGGGTACAAATGTCAGATCAGTCTCCCTCTGCAGACGAGATAACCAACAAACACATTTTCCGGTTATCAGATTCTTACTCACTGTTTGTTAACACATTGTTTAGTCTGTTTGCTGTTCACTCTTTAAGATGAACAGTAGAGGCTACAGTGCATTTTAAAAGCTGTCACATCTCTGCAGGTAGAAAAGGATGTTAAACTCATTTCTTGTGGGGTGGACTTCCCCAAACTTAATAATACTGATAGGCCCATTTAGAAATCTTAAACTTTCTGGGGCCCGACCACACTTCTTTTCTCACACGTCTGAGCAGCATCTCAAATTATAAGAAAGAATTCAATATGTTTAGGCTATACTAAAGGCAGTGCAGTGCAAATAAGTTATTGATATTAGGTTCAATTAACAATCTGTAGAGCAACAAAATAAGTGCAAATTGTAAAATTGTGCTTTGTCACCACGGACACTGTATTATGTGATACTATACAATGCAAAATGGTTATAATAATATCTTAGTTTGCCCAATTTTTTTTTTGTAATAGAGAAAAAATAAAACAACAAAAAACAAGCAACCCACATAAAAAAACCCACACACACACAAAACAGAACAAAACAAAAAAGTGACACACACATCACCAATGACATAACCATGATTTTTTCAACCAAAATAGTGTTTCCATACAATCCCCTATTCAGTATGTATTTTATAGTTTATATTTTAGCCAACCTGTATCTAAACATCCTCCAGCACGTGTTGCCATGGAAACCATCTGTCAAGGAATTTTGCATTTTTGCAGTCTTATTTTAAAAGTTATCTTTTCCATTATGTAAATACCTTTGACAATTCATTTCCGAGACTCGTGGGTTTAATTAAAGAAAAGCGAACCCCCCAAACACCAACACAAACAAAACAATCTGTTGCTTTACAAAATGAACATCAGTGTAACTTCTAGAGTTTCAACAGAAGATGACTACACGCCATCAGACCTTTGTATAAACTATCCAGTCAGTGTTTCATGATTTTTACTAATATGTGCACGTCTAATTAGACGCCCTCAGACCTGACAGAGCTTCGTTCCCCCCTGAGATCTTTGGCTGGACCTCAGGTTGGGAACCAAATGCATTAGATTACAATTTGAACAAAATCTATCAGTCGAGAATCGATCAAGTTGAATTTAAGATAGTGACAGCTGAAAAAGAAAAGAGAGGAAACAGAAAACTGTGTTCTTCAGAAAAAGAGTCGAGGAGGGAGAGTCATGGATGCAGTAAACAAAAAAACAGGTACCTTCTGCTTTTGACCCTTTAACTGTAAATCCAAGCAAAGGTGAGTCATCCTGCTGGTTATATAATCCAGAAGACTATTAAAGGAAAGACAAGCTCATTTGTGATCCAAAGATGAACCCGGGGGGGAAACATGTTTTCAGTTTTTTTGTAGGGGGCGGGTTGAAGGTTTTCTACGATGCAAGCTACTTTCTTAGTCCACCTGCATCCTCTTCTTCTGATCAGAGTGAAGAGGAGAATTAAGAGTGAGGCGTTCAGAAACAGACAGGGAGGAGAGAAAAAGAGAGGAAAGAGATAACTGAGTTCTTCAGAGAAAGAGTCGAGGAGGGAGAGTCATGGATGCAGGTAAGTGATGCAAATACAGAATAAACTGTGAGCAGAAAAATACCATGGAGGGTTGAAATCTGATCTCAGACAGCTTTAACATCTGGTTGTTGTGGGAGAAGAAAGTGAGATATCAGATTTTAAAGTTTTGTATTTACGTCCTAAATTTGTCATCTTAAAAATATGTTGTGACATTTTGCCTTGATGGAACATGCAGCACTCTTTTAATTCTAATTTTAATTTTGAGGAATTAAATCCATGAGGAGATGTAAGTTCTGGGATTTTCTGTATTGAAAAAGAACAAAAGTGACAGTTGAGGCAGAAGAATTGCTGACGGAAAAAGTGGAGCTATTTGTTTCAAAATTATGGAAATGAAGACATGAGACTTATTTTCCATTCAAATAATCCAAAATAGATTTAGAGCGGTGGAAACAATTCATGTGTGAACACTCTGACTGTGTGTTGAGGATGCAAACATGAAACTCTGACACAGATGATAACATCATGTTTGTTGCTCTTTTTTTCAACATGCTGCAGACACTGGGGTTCTCTCATTTGTCATATTTTACCTTCAGATTGTTTTGTGTTACATTTATTTTTTGTGGGGTTCTCAGTAAATCCAAATGTGAGATGATAATTTAAAGCGGCGCCATTAGAAATACAAACATTTCAATCCCTGAGGGTTCACTGGAGGAGCTGATGAGCAGAAGTTTTTGTGTATTCGATATTTCCAAGACTCTTTTTGTGATGTCGTACTTAAGGCGAAGTTGTGGAAAACATCTGATCAAAAACCCTTTAAGGTCCTGTCGTGTATTTTAGTCACATTCAGAGTGATTAGGAAACAAGAAGAAACATGTCTGGATAAAGAATCTCTCTCAGGTTTTATTATGACTGAAACAACAGTGAAGGTGAGTTTGCAACATCAGAAAATAAATCATTGAATCTCCTACATCAGAAAACCCCAATATGTAAGTCAACGCTGACGCTGCCATGGACTTAATATTGAATTAACTTTCCTCTTTACACTTTTTTATTCACTCGAGAGACTCAATTTGTACTTGCAGGATATCTGACATTAGATTGACAAATTTGAAATGAATTTTTAAATTATACTCACCATGCTGAATCAGTAAATATTGATCAGTGGTCGTGCGTACAGGAACATCTCCTAATGCACATTAAACTGATTCCGCTGCACACAAAAAACTATAAAAAGAAAAACAAATAATAAATAATATGAATAAGTTTGGTAACCATTTGAACCACTGACAACAAATCTAAAAATAAGTCAGATAAGATAAAATATAAAATGGACAATCATTTAACTGATATTTTAAAGATATTGTTATCATCATTTATAATATCTGCACCATTTAAAAATGACTCTTTGTTATTAGATTCAAGATTCAAGATTTTTATTTGTCACATGCTCATACAGATGTGCAGTGAAATGTAAAGACTGTTCCGCAAGGCCATACAATAAACATTCAAATTACTAAAACACATAAATACAGTAAAATAGAATATAATGTAACATTTAAAAAATAAATATTTGAATATAGAATAATGTAAACAGGACAACATATGGAAGTTTAGGATAAGAAAACTGGTATTTTATCATAAACCATACGTTTGTGTAAATAACTTCCTTACAGGTGACTAACTTTTGATGGAGGGAAGCATCAACATGGAACTCAGCACGATCCCAGCAATTTTGGGCCCAAGCTTTCCAACGGTACCACCGCCGTGTTTGAGATACATTGCGTTCCTGAGATATACTGTATACCCCCTGAGTGCCCCCATATTTAAATGAATGGTATGGATGTGATTTTAAGCGTTTTCCCTACACGTCTGGGAGCACGTTTCAGGCCATTTGAAGTCAACTGGTGCCCACTTTTTTGGGGTCATTTTTGTCACATCCACCCACCTGGTACTTTGGTCTGAGATTAGCATCACATTCCGAGTGGTTAAGTTTAGTAAAAGCACATAGGGAGGGGTTAATCTACAATATTAGTAAATTAGGGTTAGGGTTCGGACCACAGATCATACATGTGTATGAAGAGTTAGGTTCCTGACAACAGAGAAAATTATTTTAAATTTAAAATATGGTAAATTCAGTTTAGCACAAGGATTGGAAATAAGGAGAAACATCTGCAAAAAGGAAACAAAATCCCTTTAAAGAACTGCAGCTGACGTGGCTTCATATTTGGTACCTTTAAGAGTGCGATCCAATTTTCCTTTTGTAATGTCTGTTAAAAGAAACCACATACATTTGATCTTAAAGGACGAAGCCAGATATCGTTCCAACTCCTAAATTAATGAATTAAACACTTGTAGTTCCATTGATCAGAGATGTAAAGAAACACTGACTGTCAGGCTTAATGTGGGGCAAATGAATAAAGGCTAACTTTAATTAACGATGAGACGGTGTAAACATTAATAATGTGGATATCGTGTTGATCTCGTGGTGGTGGTTCGCACAATGACTTCTGGTCGTATCTTCATATCTACACTACAGATATGAGTTTAGTATTTGGTGTTAGCTCTGTGAATCAAGTGTTTGAGCAATTGTTTTAAGGATATTTTTGGTTTTGTATACAAAAGGAAACATTTCATATGAATTAGTAAGATTCAAACACAGTGATAAAATCAACTGAAAGGTTGGCTGACGAGTTGCAGTCAGATCTTCCTTGACCTTCTTATCCAGCGTCACTTTTTTCCACTTTTGTCGTTTTTTTTTAAGTATAAAAATAATCTAAGAGCAGTAAATGTTCCATCATTGTGCAACCTGACGCAGTGACGTTGTCAAGAGGAAGTGATCGGTTCAATGAAGCTCCAACACTGGCTGCATTCTCACAACACTTGACTTCTGTTCCAACCGCACGGCGAGCTCAACGACCACAACCTCAGAGCCCCCCTTCTTTCTTATTTCCTGTTTCAAGAGTGTGTGTCTCAATTCTACCTCGTGCCTCACTGTGTGTTGCTTTTTCCACCCTGTGTTGCTAAATGGACATCCTGTGCAACACGTCACAGATTTACACACAAACACGCACGCTGAGGTCTCTTAACCTACTTTTATATATGTTTATATACTCGTACTGAAAGTAACGTCGCTGCTGCTTTGATAATAAGACATGTTTTCACTACAACAGGGAAAACCACATTCCATAAAATCAGAATATACAATATTATTTAAGGACTTATTTTGATATATCTTGGGTTAGCAGATAGAAAAAACAGAAACATTAAAACTGTCAGTATACAAATATTATCTGCAAAATGTTCTGATAGCATGAAAATGAATTACAATTATTAAAACAATATGAAAATCTGTGTTTTATCATTGTGAATATTTATAAACTATTGAGTTCTTAAAACCTTATTTTCTTCACTTTCCTTCTTCTTTTTTTCTTTTCCTGCCATGATGATATTTCATGAAGTGGTTTGACTGAAATGAACTGGTTTTGCTTTATAAATAATTATCCTTCGTTATATTAACAACATGAGGTCAAAGCCTCTTTTTGTTTCACAGACATGAACACCTTTATCATCATCTGGAAAGAAACCATCCCTCTTTTTTTAAGAAAAGAAAATCTGTTGATGATTTATTTGTTGCATTTTTGGATGTGTGTCCATGACATGTATTTTATAATATATAGAGAATAATGTGAGTGGCTTTACAAGATTAATGAAAAAAGACTCTCAATCCAGAAACGTTTTATTTGTCATGTGCCATCATGAGGTAAAGTTTCAGTGAGAAGTCATCCTGATAATTAAATATTAAAAGAATCATGTTTATACTAGCAGGCTGGAATATTTCAGAGGTGGATGTCTTTGTAGTTTAAAAAAAAAAAGAAAATTAGATTTATTGGATTAAAGTTTGGATTTGATAAAGTGAAAAGCTGCTTTATATTTTATTAACCTTTTAAAAAATTGTCAAAAATAAAATGCAATGTGTGATATCATGACTTTAAGTGTGAAGTAAATACGTTCAATAGACATATATATTATATTTCCTTTAAATATGTAGAGGAATAAAATGATGCACTGTCCCGCTGTCATGATTTAAAGGTTATGTGATCAGAGTCAGTGTGGAGGTTTTTTGTTTAACCGATGATGTTTGCAGATTTTATGGACTTAGAAGTCCAAGGTTTTTATTACACTTACAATGTTTACAGATGTTTTGCAAACAATTAAATAATTTAATGTTTTAACTTTGATTAATTGTTTTGCTTAATTTTGTTTTCCACATCTGCTGCTTTCTATCCAACTCATTCTTCCTCTGATGATAATCTTATTAACTGATCAGTAAATTCATCGAATAAAAGTGCTGATTTGCAAAAGGAACATCTAAACAGCATATTGTAAATGGACTTGTCTGTCTTCATACTTAACGAGTTTTGATATTTATCTATTTATCTGTTGTTTGTCCTGCAGAGACTTTCTTCTCTGATCCCACCTTCTGTTACCTCCTGGACGGGATCCTGGTTGTTTACTGCCTCATCGCCACGGCGTTCTTCTTCAGAGAAAAGGTGAGTTAACATAAAGCACAGGAAGGACAGCTACATGATGACAGTACAAAGACAACATATCATTTATTATTTGTTACTTTTTTTTAATCCAGATTTTTTCTGGCACCAGTTTCTCAGCAGTTATTGTTTCTATTCTTTTTATTTTTGAATTAACAAAAATAGGAAACATTGAACTCAAAATTGAGTAAACATTCATTTCACATTCATTCATTCGTTTTCTTGATTTATCAGATAAACCTGTATTTTCTTATCATATCATCTTTAACGGCCTTATGTTGTTCCCTGTGCTGTTTGTCCCTTCTCCCCTCCTGTAATCTCCAGTGCAGGTGAAGCTACTGGCCTCAGTGTTTACAAGTTATGAAGGAGGGAGGTTTTAGTTAGTTAGGACTGATTTATCTCTCAGTCAGGATTGTGTGTTGTTGTGTTCTGTTAAATCAGTTTTCAGTAGATCTTTGTTAAATGATTTAGTAGGTTTTCTATTAATAATAAATCCCTTTGTTTCGACTTTGTTAAGGTCAAGACTTGTTAGCATGCTAATGCTAGCGATCTTTATTATGCTGGTATCTTCACACTGCATGTAAATTTACCTGAAATGAGCGTGATCTAGAAACACAGTTAAGCAGTGAGTACAGTATGTTATTCTTCTTTTCTCTAGTCCCTCAATTAAACAACTTTTATACACGAGGGGAGGAGTCAGCCGGCCGTCCGGGCGATGTAAACAAAGTGAAGATAGGACTCTGAAAACTCTGAAAACATCACAGACAGTGGGACTCGGGTGTTACACCCATTGTAGACAGTCATGACTCACAGAGTTATTTCAGAGGAGATACTTGATTTATATATTTAAGTGTGAAAAATCACATAGAAAGACTTTAAAGTGTTTTATGTTGCTGTATTGGGTCAGTGGGTTGTTGTTTGCCCAATGGGTCGCCTTATTGAGGGGCGTAACAAAGGGTTTAGTTGTCATGAAATAGTAAACAGTGAAGAGCACAGCTCGTGGAGAGGGAAACATTGAAACATAGATTGCATGCTAGTCATTTAAAAAACTGTAAAACAAAGAAAAGCAAACAAACCTCAGACAAGAAGCTGCAGGGCTGAGAATCTCTGACATTCAGGGTACAAAAATAAATAATGTGTTAAAATATTAATAAGCCTTAATTTGAAGATCTATATGTTTATTTATTTAAAAAAATATCTGATCTTCATGTTTTTGTCTCTGTAGTTTTCTTCCCTCCCGTCTGCAGATGTTGGAGCTCCTGTAAGTGTGCATGATTTATCTTTGTATTTCACAGTGACCATGACTTTGTAACATTTGCATATAAAGCTTGTTTCCCTTTTGTGTGTGTGTGTGTGTGTGTGTGTGTGTGTGTGTGTGTGTGTGTGTCTCATGCTCTACAAAGGAGGAAAATGGACTTATTTACGAGGTGAGGAAAAAGCCTCTCATAACATCATGATTAATTCGCTCTCCTCTGCTGAGAGAAAAGTGTTGATTTTTTCCCTCCCTCCTCCAGGAGCTCGATAGAACAAGAGATGCTGATCCCTACGAGGTGCTCGACCCCTCGAAGAGAAAGGTAAGTCTCCGAGTGCTTTCTGAAAGATCATCTTCTGGACTATTCAGGACCCTTCACTGTCAATCATGATTCTATTTTTTTTATCTCTAGAAAAGAGCGAAGAAGAAACCCAAGGTAAGACAATTCACTCTCACACACGGTGTCTTACAATCAACATGCAAAAAACAAAACAAAACATTAAAACAGTTATAGGGTATTGCTTCAATCAAAAAAAAGTGAAAATGGGACTTTCTTTTTAAAACTAAGTTGCAAAAATGTGAGAGGCTTTCATATTTTTAAAATTGCAACACACACTCAAGGAAAGTGGCACAACACAGAAACTCTAGGAATAAGGAGCCGAGATCATGACATCATTAGGTAGTCAGATGTGCAAACACCTCCTTTAAAATGAACTAAAGTAAAAATGATAATGTTATTTAGAGACAAATCAAGAGAGTGAAATAACAACCAACCTGTACTGCAAAGACAATGAGGATTTTTTTTCTGGGTGTAAAGAAATGTTAAAGTCTTTCTATGTGATTTTTCACACTTAAATGTAGAAATCAAGTATCTCCTCTGAAAATAACTCTGTGAGTCATGACTGTCTACAATGGGTGTAACACCCGAGTCCCACTGTCTGTGATGCTTTCAGAGTTTTCAGAGTCCTATCTTCACTTTGTTTACATCGCCAGGACGGCCGGCTGACTCCTCCCCTCGTGTATAAAAGTTGTTTAATTGAGGGACTAGAGAAAAGAAGAATAACATACTGTACTCACTGCTTAACTGTGTTTCTAGATCACGCTCATTTCAGGTAAATTTACATGCAGTGTGAAGATACCAGCATAATAAAGATCGCTAGCATTAGCATGCTAACACAACAATGCAGCGCGAGTTGTTTTGGTTTCATGCTGGTGCTCAATGGTGACATCTGCTGGATCAAAACATCACATATAAAGCCTTTAATGGACATTTGAATGTGAAACTCTAATTTCTGTGATTAAACAAAAAATAATAATGTAAACTAAAACATATTTTTTATATTTTTAGCTCTGATTTGCTACATTTTAACTGTTATTCAGTAGAATGAAGTTGGTGCCATCATACAACCTTTTTCAAATATATATATATATTTTTTAGACATGTTTTATTTATAGGGGCCACTATTTGTCTGTTGAATTCTAATTCCTTGCTCATTGCAGTTTATCATTTATATCTCTGGAGCATCTCTGCTGGACTTCATGTTTCATGTTGTATGTTTGTAAGATTTATTAGTGTTGTTTATGTATTTGTATGTCTCCAGCTGCAAACAAATTTTGCTGTGGGGACAATAAAGATACCTTTGACCTTTGACCTTTGACAGAGTAAATCTGTGCAGTGTTGTCCTCGGCTGTCACTCACTAATAAAAGTGATCACAAGACATTTGTCACATGCATCACTCTTAACTTGTCAGGGTTCGATCATTTGGATGAAAAAAACAATGTGCAGACTCCGTCATTAGAGAACTTCTGGTCCAATCAATGCACAACATGTCTGAACTGTGTCTCTGCCCCTCTACAGCCGACCCAAGATCAGCAAAGAGATACAGACCCCGATGAGTCTCTGGCCACTCAGGACTCAGCTCCACCTCTGCCTCCATCTCGTTAATGTCATTTAACCCGGCTCCAGCTTTTTCAAATCTATGTCAATGGACTATTTGTCTTATACGTAATTATAGACTCAATCTGTGTAAACATTTGTCACTTTTTTTTTTAAATATTAATAAAAGAAATGTAGAAAAAATACATTATTTGATAAAGATTAGATAATTGTTGACGCTTTTCTGTCACAGTCCTGATTGAAATTAAACTCTTGAGATCTGTTTTGCATTCTTCATAACTCAGACTTTGTATTAAAAAAAATGAAAAAGAATGGAGGACTACCTGATTCATTGAGTATCGATCCTGCCCTCTTCTGAAGGTGTTGTGTAAAGATTTATCTTAGTTCTGAATAACTGTGAGGTGAATGAAATGGATAATGACATATAATGTAACAGGTGATTTTACTGAGGCACATCATGTGGAGGTTATCTGTGACACTCATGACAATCAGCATCAAAACCATCCAAAACATCATCATCATCTTCCTCAGAATCATCATGAATATAACAAAAGGTGTTTATAAAAGAGCTTTAGCTTTCTCTTAAAGGTGCAAAGGGACTCTGCAGATCCAGATGGAGTTTGGTCATTTGTTCCACCACCAGGGGGCGTACCTACCACTACCTTCCTGGAGTGAATATTGAACCATGGCACTTTTAATTGGCAGTGCATTGTGGGTTATGATGTTCTACACATCAACACATGCACAGGAAGGTATGGAGAAGCACATTACACAAATTTCACTTCATGTCTGAATCCATTCCATTCAATCTGCGTTGTGGATTATGTAACAAATACTTTTATTAACGTGTGGCGGTGAAAATGTCCAACCCTGTAGGAGAGTGTTGGAATAATTTTCCAGGACATTTTACTTTTTCTGTCATTTTCCAGTACTGGAAAATTCTTCAACTGTTTTCCAAGGCGAGTGGGAACCCTGCCCCCCCAGCCCCCCAGCCCCCCTGCCCCCCGCCCCCTCCAACAACACCCACTGTTATCAGAGCATTTTGGTTCACTGTGTAACTGGATCTCATTAAAAGACGAAACCAAATGTCAAAACACTTGGAAAACGGTTTAATGATGTTTACAACAAAAGAAAACTGTACATCAACAGTAAAAGATTATCTTTATATGTGTATAAAAACAAAACAAACAAAAAATACAGCAGACAAATGCATCAAACTCGACTATGTATCCTGATTCACATACTTAAGAACTCCTACACAATCTTTCAGTTCTATGCCGCCATGACAGATGGAGGCGATTTTTTTTTTTTTTTTTTTTTTTTTTAATGGGTTTTTTTTATCTTGTAGTCGGATCAGTGTCCCTCAGTGTTGTTGTCCATTATGAAAACCAGGACCCTTTACAATAAAGTCCTGGAAAGACTTCTTTTTTTTTTTTCAGACTGCAGAATATGAAAAAGAGAGAAATCAAAAACAAGGACACATTCCTTTAAGATGAGCCCAAGTTTCCACCACATGAGTAGTAAATGTGTACAGAATGCATTTCTTGAGATACACAGACGTAATATGTACATGTTTGACCGTTCCTTTTTTTTTTTTTTTTTTTTTTCCCCCGCTTATTTATTTCTCTTGTTGAAAGCCATGGTCACTTGGGCTGTGAACTGATAATCACACACACATGACACACCCAAAAAACATACAAAAATACTATATCTTTAACCTACCAAGAGTAAGACAGTTCTGCAATTAGTTCCATGCTTTGACAGAAAAAAAGAGATTAACAACAAACAAACGAGAAACAGACGCTTTTTTTCACGCAGAGTTTTTCTCAGAAATATACCAAAATATACATCTAAGCTTTGGAATCACTGAGGCTATAGGACTAAAAGCCAGTGCTGGGTTTGTCTCTTAATACACATGCTGCAGGGTGAGAGGAAGAGAGGAACAGAGAGAAGAGAGAGAGACACACAGGACAGAGAGATATCTTTGGTATCTGCATTTGTCAAAAGTTAAAATATTTGGATTTTTGCTTTGGGTTAGCGCTCGCGAGGTCCTTACGACCTTCACCTTGGAGTAAAGCATTTTAAACAAAGTGTCACTGAAGCCCGTCCGGCACAGAGGTCTGAGCCAAAAAAGGGACACGGTCCACACAGAGAGAGAGAGACGGGACCATGATGCATAGTGTCACAGCTGATCAGAGTCTGTAGTGAGGAGACAATGACGGAGAGAGGAGAAGGAGACGAGGAGGGAGGACACAGCAGTGAGAGGATGTGTCGTCCTGACAAACAGATGTTTCAGGACTTTACAGTGTAAAGATGTAGAGGAAGAAACAGACATATTGTGAGAGGCAGGAGCAGCGTTTTCACCACAGTCTTAAAGAGTAAAAGAGAGAAGGGGGAGGGGAGGGGAGGGGGGAGGGGGACATCCTAGCAACAGCATCAAGACGGACAAACATACAGAGTCCTGAGCAGGTACAGTGTGCACAGGATTTAACCCTCAGTGTGTATTAACAAACATCACCCAGCTACCACTAGGTCAGTTTGTGTGTGTGTCAAGAGAAGCCCGCTCAGCCTTGTTTCAAACCCCCCCTCTCCCCTCCTCCTCCTCTCTGGTACCCCCACCCACAGGCACTGAAAAACCGCAGCACCGACAGATCGCCGGAGTGTGTGTGTTTTTTTTCCCCTCCTCCAGGTTTAAACATTCGCATGCAATAAAAAAGCTTTTTAAGAGACGACTCGAAAGGGTGAGAGCGTGCGAGGATTTGTCGGGATTTGATGCTGAGCAGTGAGGCGGGGGAGACGAGCGAGGGGGGGGAGACGGTGTCGTTCATATACAATCAAGTTAGAAGTCTTTGGTTAATGTTGGTACCACAGGAGAGCGAGAGCGGGTTGTCAGAAAGCGCAGCGACAAGAGGGGAGACATGAACATACCAGCACTCAGTCAGAGTGAAAATACAAAAAAAATAAATGAAAACAGGATTGTCAAACTTAAAAAGAAGTGTTCAAACATAAGAGCGGAAACGCTGTTCATATAACAAAGAGTTATTTCAGCTGACAGTGAAAAAGATTCAACACGTTGAACAAAAATTAAATTACAACAAATCATTTCCATCCAATGCTGAAAAACATAAAAAAAGAAAAAAAGCAGACATTCATAAGTAGTGGTATGCATTATGTCTCCACCTTGTGGCGGCTTTCTGAACAACGCTTTCATGAAGCACAAGGTGTGAACGGGCTTCTCATCCGACACAAGTTTGTGTATTTTCACCTTTTTTTTGTGATTTTTTTTTCATGTTTTTATTTCTTAAGTAGATTAAAGCAGGTTTTTACTCAGTCTTGAGTTAGAAATGAGGTATACAACAGCTCCATTTTGCCTTACTGGTGCTCCAAACTTCCTTTGTCATCGATTTAAAAAACAAAACAAAAAAACAACAACAGCAAAACCAGTGTGGTCAGTCAACTTTCTACAACTTGATGATGTAAAGCTGATCCACAAAATCTCCAACTATCAAGGTCACGTTATGATAATACAGTGTCAAAGCAAAAGCCAGTGATAAAGCAGATCAGGAGTTTATGGGTTAATAAGTTTCATTAGTGGAGATAAACAAACAGAATATGATCAAATCACTGTAGTTTTGTTGTTTTTAATATGAACTGGCATGCTTTAAAACTGTAGTAAATCAGTAGAGACCCCCGTCTGGACTCAAGTCAAAATAAGTTTAATCATGACTTTTTCTTTCTTTCTTAAATCACAAACATCGTCTGGAAGATGGAAATCAAAATGCACCATAATGGTTTGCAGACCGCCCTCCCTAGTCTCTCTCTCTTTTAAAGACACTCTCACACTCTCACACACACACACACACACACACACCTGCTGGAATTATTAGTAAAGCTTTTCTCACAGGGTCGCCTCCACCTCGTCTGAGTCACACCTACAAAACATAGATAGCAACATAATCACGCTCTGAAATGCCCTAAAGAACATTGTAAGTTTCATTAACAATGGACCAGGTGAGCTCAACGCTCAAGCCCCTCCCCCCCTCTCTCTTTCTCTCTCTCTCTCACACACACACACACAAACAAACACAACAATGCTACAATGCTCATGTCTTCTACGTAACAATAAGGCATAAATGATAATGTTAATTTTCTTTGTCAAACTAAGAAAGCCAGTGATCTCGCCCTCTCGCACTATACAAAACAATTAAAGGCATAAAGTAAAGTAAAAAAAAAAACAATTGATTGTTAAAGACAGCACAACAAATCAAGTCCACAACAACTCAACCCACAACAACAAAAAAACTCTATGACAAGATTAAGATCAGATATCTCAGAGTCAGAAGAACAAGGCCCTCCTGTTTAAAAAAAAAACCTCACAGGTGTCAGCGACTCACGATCCTTCAAGGCGCGGTCTCGTGTGTCATCTCTTATTTTTTGGTCTTGAAAATTCTCAAACAAAAAAAAAAAAATTGCTCTTTTGCAATAATAATAAAAAAAGGAAGATTTTAGGGGAGTTTTTTTTTCTGTTGAGTATTCATGATAAACACTACATTCAGTCTTGATAACATACTGGTTCAAATATAAAATATGAATATCTTACAAGTGTTTATATATATATATTTATATGTATAGAGTTAAGAAAAGATCCGTTCTCTAATTCTTAAGTCTTTCCTCAGATAAATATTTCAGTAACATCCTACGGTGCCGACGTGTTGGACTCTTAAGGAACTACAAACAGCAACTGGAATAGGCCCATCGCGGCCTCACAGGCAGGGAGAACCAGCAACATGAGCAGCCAGACACCCGCCTAGCTGCAAAGAGAAAGGCTTTTACTTTGGCAAGAAGGATTTCAAAATAATATCTTAACCTGGAAATACCCCATAAATAGTAGTACTAGAAAATAGCAGTAGTAGGTTGTCCTTTTCTGTATGGTTCCTATGTATGGTTCTTCAGTATAAACTTTGAATGGCGAGCCAGACAGTCCTTATACATTCTACACTGTTCTATACACAGAAATGTCTAAAGGTGAACCTTATGTTTAAGTGCTGCTGAGGTATATTCAGTCAAAATGATTCGACGACAGAAAAGAAGAAACACAAAGAGGAGAACGTGGACTCATTTCACTGCTTACAGTGTCAGTAATTGTTGTCTTCAAGCAGCAGAACAGTGCTGCTGTCTGCGGGGTCGAGCTGAACGTGAAGCACATGAACAGCACTCGGCCCCCGACTCTGTTAGCTAAGATTATTTGGCAGGTTTCAGAACGAGTCCACAGACAGATTTAGGGAGCGGCATTTTCTTCTTCTTTGTTTAACATGCTGGTTTAAAAATGGCGGTGCAGAGAAGAAGTGGAGTATGTTTGTTATCTGATGATCACATCTATGCATTTACACATGTGAACCCTCCACACAGCAGGGTCTAAAACCACACCCCCTGCTTTCCACAGGATGTAGTCATAAAGCTATAGGAAAGCATGCAGGCCTCTCAACAGCTCGATTCCATGACGAGCGTCAGCAGCAGGTTGTTAAAGCTAAGTTTCTGTGATCCTTAATATCCAGCAGCACCAAATCAGGAATATCAGGAGTTGACGGAAAGTGGGAGAAGTGGAAATAAAATGATCAGCAGTGTGGAGTCTACTACTGAGGAAAACCACTTTGGTTCAAGCTGTTGTTTTATGGCTGAATCTTAGTACAAAACCAAAAAACAGAAGCTTTCCACTACGCTTCAGAGAAGCCAAAACAAACTGCTACCAAAGTAAAAAAAAAAAGAAGCCATTAAATGGCTGAAGGAAAACCAGGAGCAAGCTTAAGGGGCGAGGCCCCAAAACCAAATTTAAAGAGTAAAAAGGAACTACTTTTTCATGTCCCATTTGCCAAACCCCCCTCTCTTTTTGGTCAGTTGTGTTGCCAATTCAAACGTTGAGCTATGAGACACATTCTCAAATAATAATAATAAAAAAAGGTCATCTTTGGAAAATTATCATCAAAATATTGCATTTTTATATTCTGTTGACAATGAAGAGAGTTTCTGTACTCATAAATATGTTGACTAGACTAATCTACACACAGCAATTATCTTAACAAATATTTTTGGTATATCTTAAAGTACGTAAGCCAGTCAGATGACTGCAGACGGAAAAAAAGAAAGACAGAATTTCATTCCTCCCAAAACAGGCAGACTGCAGCTCATAAATCCAGTTTTTTGGTACAGATACTGTGCACAAGTAGATACGACGGTACAACTATTAAAAAAGGAAACAAAAACACCAATACGATACCCCACCTAGCCAAAAGCCACCACACATTTGGTATGAAGGCCAAGACGGCTGACCAGTCGTCCCATTAACAGACCAGTCAGCTGCAGAGCCTTGTGGATCATGCAGTTACTGAACTCTCAGTATCTGCCGGAGCTGTAGACAACACATGCAGACTTCTAGTTTCTACCTCTGACTCCAAACATATTATACAGTTTTCCAATGGACCACCATCCAAGACGAATCACCTTCAATCAGAAACAGGACTGCATCATGTCTGCAGCACTTTTTAAAGCTCTTAATGTCATGTTTTCAGTCATTTACTAACAGTGTCAATGATCCGCATCCAGACAGCCGTTTTTACAAAAGCTGGTCAGCTACTTCGCCACCGCAGCAAAATGTAAAAGTCAGTGTTTCCAGAAAGAGACCGTGAGGGACACCTCTTGTCTCCTCACAGTCTTAAAGCAATGATAACCTTTATATCGGCCACTTATTACTTGTTTTTAAAGCCTTATAACCACGATTAAAAATTGATAGTTAACTCTTAACTTAATATTAGACTTACAAAGTTCTGAAAAATGTCAAAAAAAATATAGACAGCGAAGATAAAGAAAAGAGGTTTCTACAATATAACTTTGATATGATTTACGTCAAGGCCTGTCCAAAAATAAACCCTCCAAAAAAAAAAAAAACAAGTAAAGATGGGGTGACACACAAACCCCCATTAGTGATGATGAGTATCATGAGATTAGTAGTAAAATCAGTTAAGTTTGAATGATAAAAAAGTAAAATCCTAAAGTTTTTGGTTAGAAGAGTTTCAGAGATAACTCTGACCTGGAAATAGTAGGATATATATGTACAAAATGTGAACAGCTCGATGGTGCCGAGAACATTTTTTCCTTCCTGGACACTTGTCAAGGTTCGTGAGGAAACGGCAGGCCAACAACAACAGAGTCCATCTGGCTACTGTTTGTCGAAAAACAAAAAAACATCCAAGAATCAGAAATTAAAAGAAAGGAAACAAAACAAAAAAAATCAAAGTCAACCCCAACCTCATTTGAGGCTGTTTTCTTTTTGGTGGCAGCAGAAAGGATTAAATAATGATAGATACACTGGAAAGAATGTGTGGTGTTAGTGAAGGGCGGAGCCTCCCCTGCTCCCTACACGGTGTGAAAGGAGTAGTGCTCGACATAAAAAGAAAAGGGCGTTCGTTCACGACGCGGCCCCCCTGCCGGCTTCACTGAGCCTTGGAGGCAGTGGTAATGGTCGAGGCTTGCACAGGCACGGCCGCCGAGGTGGCTTGGTGATGACCGTCGGCGGTGACCTGCAGTCCCCCCGCCCCGGCCGACACCAGGCTGACGGGGTTGCTGGTGAGCAGCGACAGGTTCTGGGGGTTCAGGAAGAGGGGCGTGGTCACCAGGTTGGGGGTGTTACCAGCGGAGGTGTTGGCGAACAGCAGGTTTCCTCCGTCCAGAGAGGTGATGGGGATCGTGCCGCCCGATGCCAGAGCCGCTGAGGAGAGAGAAGTTGATGTATAAAGACAGAGAGCGTTTTCAGTGGATAACAGCGTAAAAACTGCTTTACAAGTAAAGCATTGACTTAAAGGTGCACTATGTAGATTTGGTGATGCCATTTGGAAGTTGTAGAAGTTAAAGAATTCTATGCTATATTTTCTTAACTAAATGCACTAAACTTTATTCAAAGGAAAAAGGGGGTACCTGGAACACTGTTTGGAGCTAAAAAGCTACGAGGAGAGTTACACTTTCACTGTTGCGGACCCACCAACATGACTTCTCACGTAGCATTTTATCTTTAAACAGTGTTACAGGGATCAAATTTTCCTCTGAGGACAGTTTGTGAATAGAGTTATGAACATAAACCACAGAATCTGTACATTTCTCCAACTTTCATATTTCTCTACCAAAAGTCCACATGGCCCCTTTAATTTAAATGAAATAAAATAATAATCTGATTTTTTTTTTCCTGCAGAATTTATTATCACTTAGCAAGATTTAGATTTGTTTTTTTCTCTCAGCAACTTCAATCTCATGGCAGGGTGTGGCCTGAGTTAGATTTTCTTAATATACACATTCATTTCAGCATCATTAGGTTTTATTTTATGTTATTAATCTAATTATATTAACAATCGCTTATCTTGGCCTTCACTCATTTTTTTTTCTTTTTCTTTTCATTGTTATACTAAATATTGTTTGCACTTTTTCCCCCCAAAGGTTTGATTTGGTCCTCCATACCCAAGACTCCCAAAGAGAGGATCAAACACTGTAACCGAGCCTCACAGCATTTGCTACGTTTCCTCATTCTATGAGTCTAATTGTGATGTAATTTCATATATCATATTTGATTTATTTGCTCATTTCAGTGTATGGTTTCAACACAATAATAGACAACAAAAAATATTTTCTCATAATACTGAAACACTGTTCATGAGCAAACAGGAGCAGGAAGAAGAAAACTTAAATTTCAGAAAGAGCTGCAGAATGAAAAGGACATTAAAACACTCTGGAACTTGTCATGGTTGTACTGGGATATTCCTCCTTACCCCTTACGCCCTTCCAATAACTAAACTTCTGATGTGTGTGTGTGTGTGTGTGTGTGTGTGTGTGTGTGTGTGTGTGTGTGTGTGTGTGTGTGTGTGTGTGTGTGTGTGTGTGTGTGTGTGTAGGCTTTATTAATGAAGAAACCATTATGATTTCCTCTTCAGAGCAAACAAGTTTTTTTTGGGCCACTTGATGTGTTTTTATATCGTCCTCATTTTCAGAATTGTCTCATCTGAGTCTTTGAAGATAACCCACTCCACCTAGTGTCATCATTACAAATTGACCCAGAAAACAAAACTTCCATGTCATTCCTCCAACGCCACACAATCCACATACATGTAAACTTGATCAATTCTGTTTTCTTAGAATAGTAAAACAATAACACAAAAAGTTTTCAACATCTGTCATAACATTTTCACAGACCTTGTATTGTAGCCAGGGTGTTGTTGCTCATGAGGGCAGGACTCAACGCACTGCCAAGGCCACCAGGACCCAGACTGAGCAGGGCCCCCCTGAACACACACACACACACACACACACACACACACACAAATCAATTATGATCATGATCATGACACCATGGAGTAACACAGAAGTAATCCTCAGAGGTCTTTGTTTGCACATGACCTTTACTGACCCTGGGTTGAACTGGGAGGAGTGCATCAGTCCCGGGTTGAGCCCTGCAGCAGCAGCAGCAGCCATAGCAGCAAAGCTACTGGTGGGTAACTGGGTGGCACCCTGCAGCGCAGACAGCCCCTGAGCTGTCACCATCACCTGACCTGCGCCTAAGTTGGTGGCTAAAGATGGGGCCTGGGTGACGATGGTTTGCGCGTGAGTGCCGGCCTTGCTCTCTGTGGTCTGTGCGGACTGGATAGCTGTTGGCGACGGGCTTAAAGACGGGGAGCTAGTTGCTGTGGTAACCATGGGTGCTGTGGAGATGACAGACGCTGTGTTTGTGCCTCCGATTGTTGTGCCTGTAGAGAAGGGTTGAGAGAAAAAAGAAAGTTAAACCTAGATTATTTGACTATGAATGATTGGATGTTACTTTTCTTTGAGAGAAACACACACACACACACACCTGTGAAAGACAGATTGGAGACACTGGTGCTGGTGAGAGGCAACACTGTTTTTACAGTCAGAGTGGTGGGTGTGTTGATAGTTGGACTGCTAACAAGACTTGCTGTGCTGGCCACCTGGGTGATGGAATAGAAGGGAGCATTGAATGAACCTCTAACAATTAACAAAATCCACAAGTCACATTAAACATCAAAATACAGGTATGTCTGATTCTGAAATTTTGAGGAACGGAGTATCAACGATTTACTAATCTTCAAAATTCATGTGAGTGCATCCATCCTTACCAAAGGGCTACTGGGGGTAAAGATGGTTTTGATGGGGGTGTTGCATCCTCCGCTGCTGGGGGGGTTGATCCTCTTCTCTTTCTGCCGGCGGTTGCAGAACCAGACCCTGATCACCTCCTTCTCCATGTTGAGCTGGTCGGCGATCATTGTGATCTCTTCAGAGGTAGGTTTTTGGTTCTGCTTGAAGAGGGCAAAAGAGCCAGGGATGCCATGTGAGCACTTGAAGGACTACTTTTCTTTTTCTAGATACAATTTATTAATCAGGTCTGCACTTTGACCGACATTTTTATCATGAAAATGTAACAAATTTTACTTTATATACCCAAACTTAAAGGCTTTACATGTGATTTTTTTGATCCAGCAGATGTCGCCCTTGAGCACCAGCATGAAACCAAAACAACTCTCGCTGCATTGTTGTGTTAGCATGCTAATGCTAGCGATCTTTATCATGCTGGTATCTTCACACTGCATGTAAATTTACCTGAAATGAGCGTGATCTAGAAACACAGTTAAGCAGTGAGTACAGTATGTTATTCTTCTTTTCTCTAGTCCCTCAATTAAACAACTTTTATACACGAGGGGAGGAGTCAGCCGGCCGTCCCGGCGATGTAAACAAAGTGAAGATAGGACTCAGAAAACTCTGAAAACATCACAGACAGTGGGACTAGGGTGTTACACCCATTGTAGACAGTCATGACTCACAGAGTTATTTTCAGAGGAGATACTTGATTTATATTATATCTAAGTGTGAAAAATCACAAAGCTTTTAAGGCTGGCTCATTATTTACATCCCTGCTTAGAAAAGTACATTTAACTAAAGGAATTAAAGTATCTAACCTCCAGAAAACTCTTTTCTAAGGCCACTCGGATGTTGGTCTCGATACTGGTCCTCTTCTTCCGTCTGCGGTTGATCCCCTCTATGCCCATGCCTGGGGAGCCCAGCGCACTGGGGCTGGACAGAGCCTGGTCAGATGTCAGGTTCTCTGCACAAACAGCACCGACGCAAAGAGGAGAAGGGAGGTAAAGACAAGGCACTAAAACAAACTACTACTACACAGCCTCCACTGCCCTCTGCACATAGGAATCAATCAGGTGGGCTCAGGGACAAACCTGCATCGTTGAGCCACTTCTCCAGCAGTGGCTTGAGTTTGCACATGTTCTTAAAGCTCAGATTCAAGGCCTCAAAACGAGAGATGGTAGTTTGGCTAAAGTCGTTTCCGTAAAGCTTCCCCATGGCCAGGCCAACGTCTCCCTGGTGACAAAGAGGGAAACAAAAGGAAGAAAAGTCAAGACACATCACAACTTGTTTTACCAGCAACAAAGACCTTACATGTAAATCTCTTTACTCCCTATGCACTAGGAATCTGAGTGAATACACACAGTTATCAACCAGTCAGTGTACATGCCTGTGTGAAGCCCAGTTTGATGCGCCTCTGTTTGAAGGTCTTGGCAAACTGTTCCAGTTCCTCCAGATCGCTGGGCTCCTCCAAAGTGGGGGTGTCCAGCCGTTTCGGTGGTGTCTGACTGTGGGGCAAGGACTGAATGGATGTGGCTGTTGTCGTGCGGGTTGGAGTCGCAGGCTATACAGAACAGACAGGATTGGTTGTTGAGGTAATACAAGTGAAAAAAGAACGATATGAAGCGGAACATATAGAGTATAAGTGTTGGCTCTGATTATTTATAAGGCCTTGATTATATTCTGGGATTATAAATTGACTCCTTGAATCATTACCAACCTGAGGTGCAAGGGTGATGCTTGGTTGAGTCGGCAGGAGGTTAGCTTGGCTTTGAGGTAGTTGAGCTAGAAGACTCTGGGCTTGCAATATGCCTACAAAGGGACAGACTTAAGTTTGAGTTAAGAAAAAGGAAGAATGAGATCTGTTCAAAACAAATACTTGGAATATATCACTCATTCAAATTTTGAAAAAATTGCACGTGTTCAGCTTACTCTGTTGGGCCTGGGGTGTCTGTGAGATGATGAACTGGGTGGACTGAAGCGGCGTGGCGATCGGGTGGCCTGGCTGCAGCAGAACAAACTGAGGCATACTGAGATTCTGCTGCTGGAGCTGCTGCAAAAAAAGGGAAACCCCAAGATTTTTACAACAATCCCACAGAGAACACGGGAGCTTTTAATACAAGTCAGACTCAAATTAATCTCCACAGCAGTTCAACCAGGAACTCAAATAGTCCACCTTTTGCCATGGTACCACTACAGCTGACCGTATTATGTTCTCACAAGCAGAAAACTAAATACAAACTCAAATACTGCATTTGACCATTGATACAAAGATGTAAACTGCCGACGGAAAAATACAAAAAATTTGGAAAGACTGAGCCTTCATTGCTTGATTATGGCATAAATGTGACTTTTTTTCCCCTCCTTAATCAAGTTGAACTGATTGATACTGTTATCCAGTGTGTCCAGAATAAACTGGACAAGGTTTTTGAACTAGGCAGCAAGATAATTGTAAAGCAAATGTACAGCATTTCTTTCCTGACAGACCTGTACACACTGAATTTAGCCATCAAGATCACAGCTGACCCTCTGCACCCCCTTTGGTCAGAGTATGAACTCTTGAATTCAGGGCGCAGGTACAGAATGCCCAGGATGAGGACTAAAAGAGTCATTACATCCTTTGTACCGCGCAGCATTCAGCTGCTTAATAAGAGCTGATTATACAGGACGAACTCAGCACTCTGCACTTTATTTAACTTGCTGAATTCCCTCATTGAATCATGTGACGCTTTAGTGTGTTTTTATGTGTTCTTATGTGCTGTCCTGTAAATGTTTGTTTGTATTTTGTTTTTTAAGCTCTCTTTGCAAGGCAAATTCCCCTAGGGGCACTAAAGGTTTCATTCATTCATCCCATGTTGTTCTGAAAACTGCGAAAATACAACAATATATTGTGTGATGAATTCAACAGTCAGCTTCATTCAAACCCTTTTAGGGCTGCGTGATTACTAACAAGAAGTGCTTAAAGTTCTGCAGAAAACCCCGATATAGGGATCGTCGTGTCTTACCGAGGCGATCTGGATGGGCTGTGACAGGGGCAGCTGGGTAATGGGCGTGGCTGCCGAGGCCGAGATGCTGGCTCCGTTGCTGTTCTGCTGGCTGGCTGAATGCACAGCCGCAGCCAGGAGCTGAGCCTGGGCCTGCTGGAGCAACAGCTGCTGATGAGCTGGGGTCAGGGTCAACTAGAGTCAAGAAAGAGAGAGCGAGAGGGAGACAGGGAGGGAGAGAGAGAGAGACAGTAACACAGTGGTGTCAGCAGGTCAGTTAGAGTTTCAGGGGAAATAGACACACAGTCAGAACAGCTTTGAGGAATTCGTTCTGTTACATCTAGAGCTGGGTGATGTGCCATTAAAACTTCAAAATCAGATTTTTCTCAATGTGATCTGCTGATGTATGCGTTTAAAATTGCTCCCGTTTTGTGCAACACACACCTCTCTGACGGCTGTGTTTCTCTGTTTGAAATGCTGGAATAAATCAGTTCAGACAAACCTCACAGCAGACTGTGGCTGTTTAAAGGTTTGTCAAGCAAAAACCAAACCCTCTTCCTAACCCAGTGAGGAGATTTCTTTGGAGAGGGAGACCTCTTTTGGTCGTGACATAACACCTGTATATGTAGAAAACTATAGGAGCTCATTGTCTCACATGGTTATGAGCTAACAGGGAAGCTGTGGCAGCTCCGTACATTAAACTGCAAAAGTTGCAAATTGTTTTTGCACTTTTTTTCCCATTTCAAAACACCTATTTAAAAAACAAAATTTGAATTAATTGATGCAATCTATTCATCGCATCGCCCAGCCCTAGTTTCATCATCAAAATAAGTAGTGTTAGTGTTGTCATGATATTTGAGTTGTGAGGCTTCGATACCAGTGGAAACTTTTAATACCGTTAATTTACAAAAGTGTCTCGACATTTTGACTAAGAATGTGTCTTCACAGAGAACAAGGATTACATTATTTCATGCTGCTGTTGTTGTAATGGCTGCTCCAGTTTGCACTTATGAACTAGATCTAAGGTCTATTTACTATTTTATTTTATTATCTCAGTTTTTATGACCCAACTCTTACAGATGATATTGTAGATATGATTGTGATTTGGGGTTAAAGTATTGGTTTTGCTTGAATTTTGTATTTAATAAAAGAATGTTCACATTGGTATCGAAGCACTATTGGAACTTTTGTTATCATGGCAACACTACAATGAGTCCAAAGAGGCAAAAATGGAGAGCAGACTCATGCAGCTGAGCACCCGGCTAAAGTGCAAAATGAGCATGTTAATGTCATGTTCAAACTCAAGACCCACATGCACGGTAAACATTCAGCGCAGCACAACAACGAAAACCCCAGGAGGTCGTCTCAGCTACAGGATGTTCTGAGGGAACATGTGGATGAATATGAAATGCGTAACATGGTCCACCTCGACGTGAGTGTACAGACCCATCAAGAATATGTCCATGAATATCCCTCCATTTTCCTGCTATGGAAGGAATGTGAACATAGCTTGACGACCACTATGATGAGCAGGCAGACAGGCAAAAAGAGACACCAGCCTTTTAAGCCAAAGAATCAAGGCAAGCGATCATTTCATTCCCTAATCTTTCAGCCGGTGTTCATCGTGTTTGATGCATCACCCTCAGATGCATGGCTGTGATTAGGGTTTAATTCAAAGCAATGAGGCAACAGGCCACTTACTCCTGCAATCTGTCCTCCCGCCAACATTAGCTGGGTTTGAGGCAAAACGCTCTGCTGGACGGAGGTCGGAAGAGCACTCGAGTCTTCCAACTTAGACTAGTGGAGGTGAAGCAAAGAGGAGGGGGGGAGGGGGGGACTTAGATGACATCTTTCTACTGGTGATACTAGGCAAGTTCACAACATAAGATAGACCTGTTCAAATCATTTTAAGTGGGATAATAGGCTAAAAGCATACACTGGAAAAAGAGGGATTCCTAATTTGGACAAAAAGTAACAGTCTGAAAAAAAGAGAGCAATAAAACAACAAGTCAGTGCTTCCTTGGTTGCCCTCTGAAAAATGAGAATGTGGTCTTGGGGGGGGTGAATTGAAAAGAAAAATGAGAAAGTGGGTTTTTAAAAACGTTGCTGCAGCCTTCAGAGAAAAAGGAGAGTGAATGGAAAGGGAGGAGAGAGTCGAGATGCTAATTAAAATAACTGTTATGCAGTGCATGTAAATTCTGCATAGATTTGCATATTCTCGGCCATCTGTTTCCGAGCAACCGCAGAGCAGCTAATTAGCATACAGGGTTGATTAATCTGCCGTGTTGCCAGGCGACACAGGGAGAGCCTGGCTCATTTAAATGAACTCTTTCTGCTTGTGCATGTGTGCGAGTGCAGATGGGAATACTTTGTTTTAAACTTTACCTCTATATTGTTACGCAGAACTTAAGCTGTTTATAACTACACTTAAAATATATGTTGCTCTCATAAAAAAACAGGATTAACACTGCAAAAGGTGTGAGATGGGTTGTGTTACCTGTTGGAGGAGGGCTTGTGCGTGTGCATTAGTGATTGCACTTGTGGTTGGCACCGTCTGCCTCTGAAAGTCCAATCCATTGATATGGATTCCTGAAGACAGAAACACAGATCATGAAATGTATTGTCAGGGAAGAAGGTTATGCACTTTTTTTTTTATTGGTTAAACACAAAAATATACACAATACTAGCCGGCCAGATCAACCTGTAGAAGGATACTTTTGTCAGCTGCACAAAAACAGGTTTTTAACAGCAACAGCCAACGTGACTGAGACAGGTTTTTACACTGCTGATTAAATGCAGGCAGAGTGAATCATCACAGAATTAAATATTTAAATTATAGACTTACAGACAGACATTAATATTTACTCAGTTCATCATTACACAATAGGAATATAAAGGGGAGTATCCAATCTCCAAGGGTTCACTCCGAGGTTTGATTATTAGTATCACAGAATCACTGATGCACCGATGCAGAGAAGAGATTACTGCGATAATCAATTTGCACAAGTGAGGGGGAAACTGCTCTGCGAGGTAAAACACTTCATTTGACAAAGAAGAATGCTCGCAAAAGATTTTTGGAAAACTGCATGCTTTTTTTTCTCCAAATGAGCTAGCTATACAAAAAAGGTGGAAACTACTGTGAGGGAGCTTTATCTTTTGGTTTTTAAAATCAGAAACCTGTTGAATGAAAAGCGGGAAAAAAAAACTTGGCACATCTTGATTTCATTTCCAGTGAAGAAACAAATCGAAGAATATAAAAAGAAGGAAGAGCTGGAGGTCACTCACCGGTGTTCCCGTCACCACTTTCCATTGCACATTTAGTAGTTTCTGACTGATTATTCACTTTAGCATCTGGAAGAGCCAGACAGAGACACACACAGTGAGACAAACTCACACCCACTGGACGACAGAAACATAACAACCCTCTCACATGATCATGATAACAAGGGAGTTTTCACACTTTTGTCACCTGAATGATTGACATTATTACAAGATGTTCTGCAATTACATCTGGCCCCAATTCACCAACAAAACGACGCAGAAATTCAAAACCAACACAACCAACTACCTTTAGGGTAACAGGAAGTCAGACAGGATGACTTTCAAGCTGTTGTCACATGAATACAAAAAGCTCTTAACGAGTGACATTTTAATGCAAACATCACCGACAAGTATGTCAAGCGACGCTCGCTCAGCTTCATTACAAACTCACCCGCTCCTGCTCCACCTGTGTTTTCCAGCATGGCTGCAGCAGAGCCTATCCTAAGAAACCTGCCCTCCGCCAGGCAAACCCTCAGACAGGGTGTCCGGCGCTCCTCTTCCTCCTCCCTCTCTTCACTCTCCACTGGTTAGCAGTGAGTTCAATACAAGCAGAGCGACACACACAGACACAGCGGCACTGTCCGGCGCACGGTTCACTGAGCAACACTGGGAAACGCACACTGGGAAAGCCAACAGGGTTTAGGCAAACAGCTCTCCTTCTCTTTCTCCCTACACTCTTTTCTTATAGCTCTCTCTCTCTCCCTCCCTTTTACAGTGCCTTCTTTGCTCTCTCTCTCTCTCTCTCTCTCTCTCGTGCCAAGATTGTCTGTACTTCTGAAAAAAGTTCCGACCTCTCCCTCTCTTGCTGGAATGAAACAAACGACAAGTGCAGCTGGCGGCCTCCTCTAACTCGGCTTCCCTCCCTGCAACTCTATAATGAAGCGTAATCAGTATTCAGCTGATTAAAGCCGTATGCAAATCTCGCCCCTGCCTCGTTAGCAATGCAAGGCTTTGAAGTCCTGCGAGCGACGCATTTCACACCGGGCTCTGAAAGCTTTCTGCATAATTTAAAACTCCTATAAATATTTATCAGCTCATTAGCATATTAATTGGATGGCTTTTGGAGGACGATAAAAAACAGGGGAATAAGGACGACACAGACAAGGGGGGGGGGGAGTGCTCAAACTAGCACTTGGCGCAGCAGAGAGAAGAGAGGCAGTAGCACAAGACCAATTATTGTGTCAGTGCACGGCTAAAAAAGTAATTAGCTAAGAGCAGGTAAAGGGGCTGAAGATATCCCAGAATGCAGTGTGAGGCCTGTCGGCGGTGGTCTGGGCTTGTAAGCAAGGCGGACCGCATTAATAGAACGTCTAAGACTGCTCATTCGGAGTTTCTCCAGGAGTCATGGGGACCTGGCTTAACTGCTAAAAAAAAAAAAAGAGGAGGAGAGGGAGGGGGGGACTCGCTCAATCGGAAATAAATAACTCTACATTAATCCACCACAAGCCCGTCATTACCGCGAGACCCCCTGTGGCTAAAGCATTCCACAGCGAGGGAGTACAGAGAGTGGGTGGCGGGCTGTTGCTGTCTATGTTTATGAAGTGTTTAGGGATTAGCATATTTAGATTAGCTTTACATTCCATTAGTATTTCATTTTGAAGCTTTTTCTGATGGGCTAAAAGAGTCGATGCCGTGAGGAAAACAGCTTTGCTATGTTTCTGACCAGGTGTCCAGTGAATCTAAGAGACTACACTGGAATGCACGGTTGTGTTTTGGTCTCATGAGGAAGGGGGCTTAACACTACCCCTGGATAAAGCTGGAATCAATGTCTTTCTTTAGCTTGTTCTCTACCTGATAAAAGTATTTTTAATCACATTAAAGGCTTTATATGCATTTTTTTGATCCAGCAGATGTCGCCCTTGAGCACCAGCATGAAACCAAAACAACTTGCGCTGCATTGTTGTGTTAGCATGCTAATGCTAGCGATCTTTATTATGCTGGTATCTTCACACTGCATGTAAATTTACCTGAAATGAGCGTGATCTAGAAACACAGTTAAGCAGTGAGTACAGTATGTTATTCTTCTTTTCTCTAGTCCCTCAATTAAACAACTTTTATACACGAGGGGAGGAGTCAGCCGGCCGTCCGGGCGATGTAAACAAAGTGAAGATAGCACTCTGAAAACTCTGAAAACATGACAGACAGTGGGACTCGGGTGTTACACCCATTGTAGACAGTCATGACTCACAGAGTTATTTTCAGAGGATATACTTGATTTATATTATATTTAAGTGAGAAAAATCACAAATAAAGACTTTAAACAATACAAAGGCATCAAACCATGGAGCCACCACGAGATCTAAAGATGTCACTCTAAGCGATCTGGAGGGGGGTCTGTCATCTGACCTTTTCAACAATCAAATCTTGCAAATGTGGAAAAAAAGAAAAGGCAGACATGCCTTGTTTTCTTGTTTGGTTGCAAAGCAGTTATCAGCAGTGCACTTGACACACAACATATGTACAGTTACTTGGATGAATGGTTTGCAAAAACTCTGCTGCTGCGGAACAATGCATTATACAAAAAAGCCTGCGAAGAGAATTTTAAATAGGTGTCTCATTAGTACTGTATTATGGAAAAGGCTGGCTGAATACTGCAGAGTCGTTAATGTGAGCGCAGAGATTCAACATGAGACGGAGCAAAACTTAATTAGCACATCCACATTCTGCCCCGCTATCTATATCCTCCATCATAAACACAGAATACATCAAGACCACTTTCCCTAATCCGGACCACAAAGTACATTTTTATGACAGACGGGATGGTATGGTCAGGACAGATAATCTTTCAATTTTAAGGGAAATAATAAGCTAAACAAGCTACAGCTTTAATTCACGTTCAACATAAATGTCCAAACTATTAAAACAGCTTTTAATCCTAGTATTAAACCACCACAGTCTGACAACAAAGACGAACGAGTAGTAAAAACTCAAACCACCAAATGAACTAAACAGAGGATGCAGTGTAACCTGATGAGCAGTAATGAGGCTAACACCACTCTGAGCTGCTGTAGTGGAGATCTCTTGGGTGGTCATTAGCCAACTGTCTATAGGCTAAGTGGGAAACTCAATCTAACTAAAGTAGAGGGAAGTTTCCAGGGGGCGAGGAGGAGTACTGAATGATGAGTAGGAGTATGAATCCACCAGCTAGGAAGCTGCTATAAGCACTGACTGCAGGTTATCCGGTGTGTTTCTTTTCCTTTCTTGTAAGCAAAACAATGCAATCAACAGATTTTTCCATGAATCCTGAATATGTAGTACAAAGTCAGGCTTAGTGATAAAAAAAAAAAAAGATCTCAACAGGTGAAAAAAAAGATTAACATTTGGATGTAATGGAGCAGACAGTCTGCAGCGTTTTTTGCTTACATGTAAATTAAACGCTCACTTCTTGCTGCAAAGCATTGTTTGAGCTGTCTGCAAAGAATTTCTAAAAAAAAAAGAAAATGGGTGGAACCCAGGGTCATGAATGTGAAATCCTGATACCCTTCAATAATGAGGAAGATTGTTGTTAATAAGAGGAAACATGACATCTACTATGTAGGTGCTATCAGCAGCTCGTGTCCGCTAAAGGCACCAGAAACAACTTTTTTAACATCAAATTGCTTAATTAGGTGTTTTCACCTGTGTTCTTTTACATAGCAACGTTACATATTTGTATACAGAACACCGTGTTTAAAATGTGCAACATAACTTATTGTGCATGTTAATTGAAACTTCTAATGTTTTACTGATGAGCTGTCTGGTTTCTTTATACCATTGTTAAAGTTAGTTACCAAACTGGGGGGAAAATTCAGCGATCATGTTTTTGTTGCACAGCCCCCAAAACAATTTTTAGTTTTCTAATTTTTCACAACAGATTTGTAAAACCAGCATCTTTAACAGAAATATATTCCATTAAATTCTGGCAAATGTTTACTACCAATTATAAAGGAGGAAGTAATTCAGAGTTCTCAGTGGCAAACTATTTATTACTTTATAACTGCAAACCATGTGGACAAACTGGCTTCTGTTCCTACTTCACCTGTAAGTCTCCTTTACCTGTGCTAAATATTAAAGTTGAATCTTTGTTTATACTTAGAGGTATTTCAAAAACAGCTTTCCCTCCCCCTGACCTGAGTGTCTTTTTTAACAGGAGGGGACCAATCTTTGGCAAAATGTCTGCTTTTGCTTTCTTTATTCATGAGGCCTTTTTTAGCTTTGCATTGTTTAGTCATGCAACAGATCACCAGAAACAAGTATTTATCTGTTTGGAGCACACCACACAGCTCTGATTAGTTATGATTTTCCACCTCCACATTTTAAAAAAGCCTGTCTGACTGGAGCCTTCATGGAGGCCCTTGCAGTGCTTTGAGATGGCATGTCCTGAATTTATTACTGCCAATGTTGCATTATTCATAACAACTGTGTTTACATCCATGAATATTCATGATGGAACTACAAGGCTGGAATGAGGGTGGAACTGTAAAACTAATTAAATGAGAAAAGTAGCCTAAGTGTGAGGATGGCAGAAGTACTTGTCGTCTGTCCTTTAAGTTGCCCAGTTTAATTCCTTAATTATATTTTTGTTTAGGTAGGCCAAATTCCAGAAAGGATATTATTTCACATCATTCAACCAAACAAATAGTCTGCTTTCTCAGCTTGGACTGTCTGACAACATATCACATTGTTTTGGGGTAATGCACACATACTACATTACCTGGGTAACTTTTCCCACCAATTCTTATACACGGGGACTCTGACATCTTTTCAGTTGACTTCTTTGTAAAAGCAACATAAACAAATTAGTCTAAGCCTGTAATGGGGTACAATTTTCCCCATGAACTATTGTTAAAAATCTGCTATGATGTGAATTTTGCGTAAAAAAAAAAAAAAAATACAATTTAAATCACAAGTACGGGCGGAGACACAGATCGGAATTTCAATATTTAAAAAGGAAAAAACAAGCATAGAAACTCAAGAGGGCAATTGTATTCACAATCAACAGGTATGTCTTTCTAAATATTTTAAAAACAAGCCATGATATTTGGACCACAACCAACGACAACCTGGTCTGAGCCAGACATATTTTCTAAGGGGGCTAAGACTCCATATCATTGATGATGATATGGATGTATGGATATATGATGATGGTTAGTCAGTGATACAAAATAAATATTGACCTGTGTGTTGCCCAGAGAAAGAACAAGGTGACATGGGGCTCACAAACACTATGCAATCCAAACCGTGCCCAAGCTTGTTTGACTCCCAAAGTCTGGTTCATTTGAGCGGTGTAAGTGCTCCGCTCTGTGCTGAAGAATGGTTCGCTTCCTTGGCCCCGGCACCGTTGGAAACTTGGAATAGGTTGTGCTTATCTAAATGATAACTGGTCATTTTTAACATCTCTCTAGCATGACTCTTCAGTGATGATTGGACCTCGAAGCACTCAAATAAGTTTATATGAATCTCAACCATTTCCTCATTTGGAGGAAAAAGTCCCTGAGCGCTATGGCAGCACTACAGGTATGGTGATGATGTACTGTCTGTCTGTTAGGAGGTAACCGCCCGCATGCTTAGGCCTGGAGCAGTAAAGGTAGGCCAATGGGGGACTGAAGGGGGGGGGGGCACTCGTGCTTCAGCACAGTACGGGCTAATGGGCTTAGTGGGAGTACGCCCTTTATCAAATTTCTTGTTTTTTTTCATTATGAACAGAAGATTTTCCAGTTAACTGTCAGTAGGTGGCTGGAAACTGAAAAATGTACAAGTACGAAAAGATTTATTTTACTTTTTATTCTTAAAATATAACCTACACAATGAAACTGTAAACAAAATTTCACAATAAATCTCATAATTAAAAAAATAATCAACATTGCAGTTTTTTTTTTAATTTTAACTTGTCTTTGAAAGTTGCTGCTACAGGGTCTCCGATAACTCAACTAATTGTTAAATTAATAAAGATTCTTTCATCACAGATAATACAGCCCATCACAAAAGAAAGTGAAGTACTTCTGTAAATAGACATTTTACATATTTCACACGAGCTAAACGGGATATACTTGGAGGGGGGGAGAAAAGGTGCCATCATGCTGGGTCTTGCCCGGCCATGAAACCGGTGGAGTGAAAAAGTAAGAATGTCCTGCCTGTTATTATTGTGGCCTTCCGGAAGTGGGGCCCCACCACCCCTCCCTGTGCCCGGAGGGGGGGTACACACACACACACACACACACACACACACAGGTACAATCTTTGTGTTCAGTGCATAGAGACACAGCTAATACTCCTTTTATTAACCACGCTGGCATACTTAATAATCAGTCAGGAGCAATAAAAAGTTAGACTTAAATAGATTCCCAACTTGAAGTGCAGAAAAGTGCTCGGCTACAACTTCAATGAAACAGCAAAAACACTGGCAGACTGTTCGAGAAACACCTTGAACGCATCACCAACAACATAATCTTCAGTTTACTGCCGATTGTCTTTATTTCAACGAATTGGCATGAGAGCTAAGGTAAAATAAGCTGCAAGGACAACTGAACTAACTTCACAGAAAAGGTAACATTAGCCATTTAGCCACTCGAAAACCAAACCTCCAACATCGCTTTTATAATTTACGAGATTCCCGCGAATGCACCTCGGGTCTTTTCATCGCCACAGAATGTTGCGTTTACGTTCAGTTATTATTATTTTGTTGTTGTTGCCTCGCAGGATGATGAGCTCCGGCGTCGGTTACTGGAATAAGCTGAACTCCGCACTCTGGTTCAAGCAGGCCCCGCATGAATAAAACAACAACAGGCTGCTCTTGCTTGCTTGCTTGCTTGCTGTGGCTCCACTGCGCCGAGCACAAAAGGCTGAGGGGAGGAAAAACGCGACTCTATAAAATCACGTCGAAGAAGAAGAAAAAAAAAACCCCGAGCTGACACTTTTTATGTTTTTAACTAAAAAAAAAAAACATCGCTCGATTTTAATTTATTCACCCAAGCGACTAAAAGAAACAGCCTCTTGCTTGACTAGCCGAAAAAAAAAATGAATATGCAAACCTCTTTCAAAACGCTTCACCACTCTCTCTCTCTCTCTCTGTGTGTGTGTGTGTGTGTGTGCGCATCAACACAAAGCCAAGCGTTAGCATCCAAGCTAAAGGCTAGCATCTTCCATTTCAATCAAACCCGCGTCGCTTGAAAACATCTAAATATGTCATCTGAGTCGCGGAGGCTCGTCGGCGATTAGTAATAAAATATGCTAAACTGTATTTGTGGACGGAGGTATGAATATGTAGCGGCGTGCGGCGGTGTGAGCACACAAAGGGGGGGGAGGCATGTTTCCATGTTTCAGCTCGTTTTTCCTCCCGTCAAATTACAGTCGAGCTCTCAGCTGTGTGTGTTTAAATAAAACACACAACAACGCCCGATATCTGCCTCGTTTGTCAGCCAGGCTGCGTTGCGTGTGTTTCCCGTTTATCATAAATTGTGAGCAACACGGTTTGAATATGAGTATGAATATGTAAAATGCTGTAATCATTACCTGGTCCTGAACTCTCATCTTGACTCGCTGCTCCTCCGTCCGCCATTTTGAATATTTAACCCGAAATCCCAGCCCTGAGCCTACCAGTGCCGCGCGCGCACACACACACACACACACACATATACACACGCAGGTTCACACACACACCCACAGGTTCACACACGCGTACATTCACGGGGACAAACCAAACACGCTGACACTGAGTTCAGTTTAGTTTTTAGTTTATTTGCACTTTTTTTTTTTGAGTCAAACAGAAAATTAAAACAAATAAAAAATAAAACACGTGCAGGTGAGGGTTTATCTCAAAAGCTCACCTTAAGAGATTAAACAAAAGTTAAAATAAAATACAGTAAAAATAACAAAGTAAGAATATTTACTCTCACAAATAAAATTTACCCAATTGAAAATTACAAACAAACATTGAAAACATAAAAATAAAACAAAACAGGATGTACAGTATGTAGACAATATAACAAAATCAGGACAATTCACTATTCACTATCTTTCTGACATTAAAGCATTTCTGAGTCTCAATTTGTATCTAGAAAAAGACAAAAAAAATAAAAGTAAATAAAGATGAGTGTTCCATAATTTGACTCCACAGTGTCTGAGTATCATCTGAGTCCTCGAGATGTACGACACATTGGTAGGTAGAGGTTATTGATTTGTCTGGTTGAGTAATAAGTAATAGTTCACTTGAGAATTAAAAATGAAAAATGCTTTAAAGCTTTCTGGCAAGTTTGCGCTCACGTATTTAACTTTAAAAATAAAGCTTCTTATTTGAAGAATATTGATATCAAAGATTGTCAATGTGTTACACTTCAGAAAAAGAGGAGAGGCTGCATCACAGGACTTGGAAAAAGTTGCCATTCTGACAAAACGTTTCTGGAGTAATATCATTTTATGAAGATATGTTTTGAAAGTGCTGGCCCATACAATATTACAATAAGTAAGATATATTAGGCTGTAATATAATGTTGAGATACTTTGAGAGACTTCGACCTGTGTGAAGTAGAGAGAGTGATGGTGTTTTCTTGTTTTACTTCATCTCTATATATATTTGTTTTCCTAATCAGTCACTGCAAAACAATAACTGTATATATCAGGGTTCGGCAACTGGCTGCCCGGGGGCCACATGCGGCCCCCATCAACCCTCAACGTGGCCCTCAGGTCAATTTTGACACATCAATTAATTGGAAACATGAAGAAAAACATGACAAAATCTGCCATGAAATCATGAAAACCAGAAATATGTGCATAATAATATTTGATCACTGGTATATGTTGAGTTAACTTGGTATATGAGTGTCTGCTGACGCTTTTAAAAAAGGGCCCTAAAAACCTTTTTAACATTCTGCTTCTGCGTTTAGTTTCGTTAGTTGCTTAGTTGATTAAATTTGTTTTTATTTCTATTTTATTTTTCTTCCTGTAGCACTTTGAGATTTTCTTTTGCAAAAATGTAAAGTGTGTTACAAATTAAATGTATTATTATTATTATTATTATTATTATAAATTTGAGACATAATTGACTGTAATCGTTTGTATTCTACAATTTGGCCCCCTGGCAGTGTGAATTAAATGAATGTGGCCCCTCGCTGTGACCAAAGTTGCCCCGTCCCTGCTCTAAAGTCACCGTGTTCAGGCATATAGAAATAATACAAACTGTTAACTAGTTTCTTTATGGACTAAATCTTTCTTTTTCCATCTCCCATCTGCACAGCTGTCCCAAGAGTCAGCCTCTAGTTGGACACTTTAATGATCACCTCAATTACTTAAATCACACCTTTAATTTAATGTTTGCACTGCCTGGTATTTAATGTCTGCTTTTTTAAACATTACTGTACATATATAAACAACACAACTTTAGAAGGTCAACACTTTTTTATTTTTTTATATTCAGGTCTAATTACAGATTTTTTCCTCAACTGTTTATAGGTTCTTGTTTAAATGTCACATCTATTATTGTATAAGTCTATTTTTAATTGCACAGTTTAAGTTTGATTCATCTAGGGGGATTCTTTAAATCTTTTTCTCAGGTTAATATAAATGTATGGGAGGGGGGAGCGTCGGTTTTGTGGTTAATTTGTAACAAATGTTTCATGTCCGTCTTTGTAAGCTGCTACTGGATGCTTTGAATTTCCCTCGGGATCAATAAAGTATCTACCTATCTGTCTGTCTGTCTGTCTGTCTGTCTGTCTGTCTGTCTGTGTGTCTGTCTGTCTGTCTGTCTGTCTGTCTGTCTGTCTGTCTGTCTGTCTGTCTGTCTGTCTGTCTGTCTGTCTGTCTATCTATCTGTCTGTCTGTCTGTCTGTCTGTCTGTCTGTCTATCTATCTGTATTCTTTCAGTCACCACAACTGTCTATTTATTTATTATTATTATCATTCATTTACTGAACAGTAATTTCTCTGGCCGCTTTTTGCATTTTTCTCTTTCATATCACCACAAATATATTTCTGTTGTTGTTGTTGTTTTTGTAAACGCTGCTGTTTAGGATTGCTGCTCACAAAGTTTAGTTGTGTCCCTGTATACATTAATGATAATAAAGATTCTATCTATCTATCTATCTGTGTTTGTTATGAACGAGGGTTTGTTTTTATAATCATCTAGCTTTTCTTAAAAACTTACTCTTAGAATTTGGACATGGAGGCGTGGACACCCAGCATGTGTTTTGAGACAAAAACAACAACAACAATAACAAATGTCGAATTAAACTAACATTTGATTTACCAAGTCCCCAAAGCTTTTAGACTGTTAGAACCCAATCATTAGGATGCCTCAAAACCCCTGTGGTAAATAAAACAATAAGTAGGCTACCCATCATCTACGGTAAGCACTATGACTCAGACCCTTTCAGACCGGAATAACAAAAGTATGAGTAAGCTAATTGTAACCAAAAATAATGCAGCATCACCCAAGATGTTTAATATCTGACCATTATTGTGGGGGGGAGTCAAGACTTGGCTCAATGACACACGGGAAAGTTTTGTGTGTTTTCGTCATTTGTGAATCATAGTGTAGCCTATATAGTATAGAATAGAATAGAATAGAATAGAATAGAATAGAATAGAATTACTTTATTGATCCCAGTCTGTGAAATTGTGGCGTTACAGCAGAAGGTTATCCAAACACACAATATGAGCAAAAAACACAATATTTGCAAATTTAAACACAATATAATATTAAATACAAAGTAAATAAGCACTAAAAATATCAAAACTAAGAATGGGAATATATACAACCAGGATTTAACTTAGCATTACTAGTCTTAAATATGTATGTATAATATATAAGATTAAATGTAAATGTGCAAGAACAGAGTTGTAAATGGACAGTACATATGAAGCTGTGCAATCAGTGATACATGAGTTAAAGTGCAGGAGTGTAGACATGTTATCAGCAGAGCCTAAGTAAGTTGTAGCCTATATTGGGCTTTGATATCAAGTATGTTTGATGTTTTTTTCATCTCTGGTGCCTTTACTGTATTTATTTATCACATCATTATTTCTGAGATAATGCTCGGCCATTGCTGCTTGTCCATTCTCCAGAAACCTTTGTTTATTTCCCTTTGTATGCATCCTCAAGTTAAATGAAAAAGGGAGAGAGAAATTGTAAATTGACCTTTCTGTGACAGAGACAATAAAGTCTACTTCTCTAATATGTTGGGATGGGAAGTGGGAACACATTTCCTTATGTCTTCACCACTTCCTGAAATGTGCACATTGATCTCCCCGTTGATGACATAGAACAAAACCACTTTACACACATGTGGTCAAAGAATTGAATTTGTAATTGTCTATCGTTGCAGAGTTATTGTGTAAAACTGATCATTCTATAAATGGAATGATATACAGAATTAAATGCCGTATAGCGCGAGTCAAATTACAAAAAAAAAGTCAAATTCTGCACTTTTAATTCGAGGTTTCATACCTGCCTTTGAATGGTGTGAAGAAACGTTTAATGAAACTATAAGGATTGTTCAGGCGATTACACCAACATTAAACTGTGTTTATAATTTAGTTTCAATTCTTCAATTAACTCAGAAAACGCTTTTATCCAAAGCAACGTCAGAGAGTTACAGTAAGTACAACACAAGCAAGGATCTAGAAAGGAGGTTTTAAACTATACGTGTAGTGTACTAAAGGCCCCTCAGGTATATCTTGTCCCCTTAAGGGGCCACAACTCCTCACCATGGGACAAATCTTCAAACCCCGATCAAATCAACCGGCTTGAAAAATGCAGCTAATAGACTGTGTACAATATAATAATGTCACAGTTAAAAGTTAGCCATGAGAGGACATTTTATGCTTTAAGCTGAATATTGTACTGTTAGTACTTCTTGACTTTGTCTTAATGAGGGCTTCAACTTGTAATTGTTCAGTAAATGATGTTACCTGTTTGCTTGGATGGAGACTTTTTTTCTTCCATCACTATTTTAAATTAACAAAATAATCAGTGCTGCAGAGACATTTTGTGTTTGAATTCTTAGTTTACTGAATGTGTAATATTAATAATAATAATAATAATAATAACTTTATTTCTATAGCACCTTTTAAAAACACAGGTTTACAAAGTGCTTTGACAAACAGCAAAAACAAGAACAAACTAAACCAAACACAGAAGAACATAAACAACAACAAGAACATAACAAATGTAAAATACTCAAAATAATTAAATACAATTCAACAGAAAAGAACCCAAAGTGCACGATACCCAACAGACATATAGAACCCGACCATCACAAGAACCATCATAAGAACCATCACAAGAACCATCATAAGAACCATCACAAGAACCATCACTAGAACCATCACAAGAACCATCACAAGAACCATCACTAGAACCATCACAAGAACCATCACTAGAACCATCACAAGAACCATCATAAGAACCATCACAAGAACCATCATAAGAACCATCACAAGAACCATCACTAGAACCATCACAAGAACCATCATAAGAACCATCACAAGAACCATCACTAGAACCATCACAAGAACCATCACAAGAACCATCATAAGAACCATCACAAGAACCATCACTAGAACCATCACAAGAACCATCACAAGAACCATCATAAGAACCATCATAAGAACCATCATAAGAGTCTGTAAAAGTATGTTTTAAGAAGGGATTTAAAAGAATTGAGGGAATCTGCGAGTCTTATCTCCTCAGGGAGGTCGCAGTGTCTCCCTTATCCCATCAATTCTACAAAGGGTTAAACCATAAAGCATTCAGCCTGTCATAAGGATAAACATGAAGCCTATTTATTGTGTATATAACAGGTTGAATAGTTCACCACAGCTTCTTTGTTGGGCCTAGGAAATCTGCAACCTCGTGCCACCAAAGCCAGTGAAAGAATGCACTGTCTTAGTGAAGTCACATCTCTAAGAATCAAGTCAATGTCTTATAAAAAGAAAACCCTCATTAAGGTTTCAGCTCATTCCTCCTCCCTTCATGTTGCAGCCCAGAGCACTGCAAGAACAATCAGGATCACATAATCTGCTACAATCACACTTATTGTTATGTTGTTGCTTATTTACAGTCACATGGCACACATACTAATTTACTAATTTACTAATGATCCCTGCACTCGAGTTCACTTCATTTGTCTGTCTACTCGCCGTTATATTGAATAGTTTCTGCTGATAACATGTCTACACTCCTTCACTTTAACTTATGTCAATACTGTTCATTTACAACTCTGTTTTTACACATTTACATTTAATCTTTCATATTTCATAGGCGTAGTATAGAAGTAATGCTAAGTTAAATCCTGGTTGTATATATTCACATTCTTAGTTTTGATATTTTTAGTGCTTATTTACTTTGTATTTAATATTATATTGTGTTTAAATTAGCTAATTATTGTGTTTTTTGCTCATATTGTGTGTTTGGATAACCTGCTGCTGTAACACCACAATTTCCCAGTTTGGGATCAATAAAGTAATTCTATTCTATTCTATTCTATTCTATTCTATTCTATTCTATACAGTGTGGCGTCATTGTTAGTGCATTACTGCCGCCTACAGGTCAAGCTGAGTACAACACCAGAGATGGATTCCCAGTATGACTGTCAGAGAAGTTAAACGACCCATTGTGCTGTCTGCTGAAATATTTACATAACTATGACATCTATCTATGAATCTATATGTCCAATATGTAACAGTTTACTGTTTGTTCTGTCTTCTGTTTTTTTTATTTATAAATCCCTTTCTGTTGAACACCCTCCTCTTTATGACATTTATTTATTACAGGTAAAAGGAAAATAAGCCAATGATTGGCCCTCTGTTGTGACATGTGACCTCCAATGGTTGAGTTATTACCAGGAAGAGTCAACTTCCCCGTATAACTGAGAATTCACCCTGAAGGTTAAGGCGGGCTGTCGCTCTCAGACTCTGAACATCAATTACAAACTTCTGGATTTAAAAAAATAAAAATAAAAATCACACTTCAGCAATGATGACAAAAATGCAGCACAGATGGCGACTGTTATTTCTGATTCTTGAAGGTAGGAGTTATGTTTGTATTCTTTTCCTTTCTCTATGAACCACTGCCACACCTTTACACAGGTGCGGCCTCCCCGGGCCCCCTGTTGTCTCAAGGGGGGAGGGGGGGGGGGCACTTTGAGCCAAATTTTTTTCGAATAAAGTTGGTTTGACTAGGTTTGAGTCTTTGCCGCAATCAAGACATACAATGTAGGTTGTTTTGCATATTTTGTAGAGCAGAGAGCCCCCCCACTCCACTTGCAAAGGGGGTTCTCAACTTTGGCAGCAAACAGCACCAGCTGGGGTCCTGTGGCCTGTTTGTAATGTCATTGATTCCACCCCTTAGCACCCCCTTTGCTGGGCCCCTCGCTGCTGTCTGGAGTCGTCTTGTCTGATTTCTGTTTACCTTGCAGTTTTTCGTCACATTGAAAGTGTAAAAAACAAAATAAAAAACTGTAATATTTACAGTTTATGATGAAAACTTGATTGATAAGTTGTTTCATCACAGGCTTAGAGTCTTTTGTTTGTGGCTGCAGGTGTTGTAGACCACTGAGCCATTCACAGACTGACATACCCTGCTCTTATAACACCTGTGTTAATCATTAATCCAGCTTCTTGCCAACTAACCGGAAGACTGATTGTGTTAAAATTTAAAAGAGAAACGCAGGAAAAGTAAATCGTTCAAACACATATAAGCTTGACTTGTAAAAGTATATTGTGTTGTTTGATTACACATTTTTGTTTGGGTGGGAAAAAAGAACAAACATTAGATTAATAACCTTTAAGAAAAAGAGTGGTTATATGTCTGACATGCGTTTCCCTTTATTTCAGCTCTTTCCTGCTGCAGTGCTATGCAGGTTTCCATTCAAGAGAAAGAATATGAAGTTGCAAGAGATGGAGAGATAATTTTGACATGTTCATTCAACCCCGCCAGACCAATAACCAATGCATTAGTCCTGACGTGGGAAGCTTCCCCGGATGAACCCGGGAAACCAATGGTGAGAGGTTAATGCAGCTCAAACTGAGTCATGGTTGACATCTTTTTAAGAATGCATGTGGTAAAGGGGGGGGGGGGGGGGGGGTGAGGGGGGCCATTACTGATATATCATTCATATGTTTTAGTTTCCTTTGCAGCTTTTGTAAATTAATCTAAAAAAAAAAGTTTAAACTTAATTAATTATCATTTCTTATGTCTGTTGAAAGTCCATTAATATGGGGATACTAATTCTTTGAGATATGTTGAATTCTTCTCAGAAAATGTAACACAACTAAGTTGCTTAAGTTACCTCAACAAATAGTTAACCGTACCTTTAGGTAGAAAACCACCAAAAACCTTTTGGTGCATCTATTTTGAAAACAGTTAGTTTTCATATCTGGTTTCAAAGTTTTGAGAATGTACTTTAATTTTTAATTTGAGTGTTTTTTCTAAATTAAAATGGAAAATAATTCACTGCAACAAATACAAATAAAAGTTTAAGGAGATGTTCCCGCGCTCACTGAATGTAATGCATATAAAGCTTCAAACTAGAAGCTCCTCCCTGCTGCAGGTATAACGCTCTGTGACCTTTGTTCAGTCTGGTTTACAGTTGGCCTCTTTCCTTAACCGCTGCATAGCAGAAGAAAATGAAACTGAATGAGTTTTACAATCTAAAATAAGGTTATAGGTCTGCAACTATAGGGGACAGATTATTAATATGAAAGTCATTTAGAGTTACCCTTTTTTTATTCTAATAATGTTTTTTAGGATGATTCACTAAGATCATCAAAGAATAGATGTTCTCCATATTTGGGAGCTAACTAACATTTCTCACACAGGAAGTTAAACAGTAAAGCAGGATTTGCTAGCTTGTTGAACTCATGAACAGTTGGAAAACAAGGAGAGGTGGAGCCAAGTGCAGAACAAACTAAAAGCATTTAATAATCAAAAGAGGCCAAAGGCAAACAAAAACTTACTTCCAAGAGTTAAAAAAAAAAAAAAACACAGGGTTCAAAAATAAGGAGCCACACATGAGCCCGACCAAAACCTGACATATACCAACAAACAACATCCAACAATGAACTGACCCAGATAGGAAGAAACATTGAGACTAAATAGACATGGGGTAATCAAACACAGGTGAGACTAACGACACAGGTGAAGACAATGAGGGCAATCAACACTGGAGGGAAACACACAGAGGAAGGATTAAACACAAGAAACACTGAGGACAACTACAAAATAAATACATGAAACACTGAAGACACTGTAGATCAAAAACATCTAAACTGTGAAAAACTAAACTAAACAGAACAAATCATGAATCATTAAAAATGACAATAGGCCTAGGTTTATTTGCTGTGTATGTGCTATGTTTTATTACGAATTATTTGCGGCATTAGCATTACTGTTGTAGCTAATTGGAGCTAACTGGCTAAATTTGGGGGGCGGTTGTAAACTTTGCTGCACTGGTGGAGGTGATGTGCTAAAAGATGGGAGTACACAAACACCATCACCTTCATGATGTAAGATTTAATCAAATATAAATGAATTGTAGTTATTAGGTAAACTAATTTAGCATTGTTAAAAGTTAACTTTGAATGGCATCTCCAATTATTTTTCAAACATCTTGTTTATTTATCTTTCAAAATGTTGTGATCATTAAACACTATCCTTATTCAAGTATTAACACTCAGTTTTCGAACTGTTTGTAGTGGCAACTTAACTCGAACAAAAACCCTCTTGCCACTTCTTGCAGGATTAGAAGTTTCTGACTCGTAGGCTACTTTCCAAAAGACACATTTTTAAGTAATCCAAAGATGAAAGGAGGCAGATTTAAAGTGACAAAAACAGACGATTTATTCCTAAAAAAAAAAAAAGAATTGCAGGTTACAAAAGTAACTTTGTTTTTATTCACTTGTACCCACATGGCTATTTACGCCAATTATCTGCGCTTTACGACAGAGGGAACACTTTGCAGCAGCACTTATAACCACACAGACCTTCTATAAACACACAATGTTTCAATACATGATAAATATAAAAAATGTAAATTAATTATAAAATTCAAAAGCAAAAACTCTATTAATTATAAACATATAAATACAAAATTATACTAATGGGCAAATTATATTTTTATATCCTGTTGTCCTGTATGGCTCTAACACTGTTATTAAAGTTAGAAATGTCATGGAGATATGTGTTATGGTATTAATAATCATTATGATAGACATACATTTATTATGTTGAGCACATGTCTTATCTTTATTCTTCAGAAAGCGGTGGCGACCTACTTCATAAACAATCCAATTGACATATCGCCTGCCTATGAAGACCGGGCCTTCGTGGAGGTTGACGTTAACAATAAAGTGAGCACACTACGCTTAACAAAGGTAACCACGAAGGACAGCCGTGATTTCCAATGCAGCGTCAAGGTCCCCAATGATGATGAGGGAGTAACAGCTGCCACCACTTCCCTTTTGGTCCTGGGTGAGACATTACCACTGACACATTTTTAATTCTATTTTTTTTAATTGTGAATTCTATATATGGTACATGTAAGTAAAATCCATTCTGTATGTCATTAAAGTGCAATTTATCTGCTTTGTTCCAGTGCGTCCCTCTCCACCAATCTGCAAGATTGAGGGAACAGCAGAGTACTTTCATGACATCAGCCTCACTTGCATTTCTGAGGAAGGATCCCCACCACCGTCCTATAAATGGATGAGCTACACTGTTGAAAACGTTTCCAGACCCTTTCCACCTAAGTCAACAGAGAGTAAGCATCTCAACCACATGTGTAACCTGAAAGCACACATTTTTTCCATTATCAGTGTTGATAAAGTATCACAACATGTCTCATTATCTCAGATGCATTTACCCTATTTTTTGTGTGTGATTATGTTGCAGAGGATGGAACTCTATTTCTATTCAATATCTCACAAGAAACCTCTGGGTTCTACATGTGCTCATCAACAAATCGAATTGGAACTGCCAAATGTGAACTTACTTTAGCTGTGATGCCCGGTGAGAGTTTTGAATTACTTACTTGTTCATCTATGTGTGGTAATCCCACAGTGAGTAATAAGTTCTGCAGTTATGCAGCAGACTCTTTAAAAAAAAAACCTTGATCAACTCAAAGGACACAAAATTAACAAATATAGCAAGACACAGATATAATACATTCTTTTTAGTTTGTGGACACAACAAAAGCTTAGAGGGGAGTGAATATTGGACTTACCTTTATATGATGGCTAGAAACACACTTCTGGTGTTGCCCTATCTCTGCTTGATGTGTGAATAGGGAAACATCTGTTTGTGCAGCAACTGTCCACACTCTAAGAAATTGCTGGAAATTTACATTTCAACAGTATGATCCTGTTATGTTTAAATACAGGACATTACTGTATTATAGCGGTTTACAACAATATTTTACTGTATTATTGCTTGAAGGAAACAAAACGGTAATTTACCGTAATTTTTGCAATGCATTTTGGGAAAAAGAAGTTGAGACCACATGATTGAAAGGACAGTGGACAGGTTGTTTATTCAGTTATGAAACTATAACAGAATTTCTTTCACTTCTCGGTTTAAAACTACCAAAACTCTTTTATGCACATTGTATACATTGGAAATTGCCTTGCTTGAGATTGTTTTGCCTATTTAACCTTCATGTTCTTAAACTGTATGTTCTTATAAATTCTTATAAAATAACAGCTTTTTGCTGTATTTACAAAAACGGTAGAAAACTGTAAATTTCAGCAACAGCAATATACCGTTAATTTTACAGTAACTTCCTGGCAACCCTACTGCCAGTTGTTTACCGTTTTTAACAGGGGAATTTCTAAGAGTGATAGCTTAGTGATGTAACTAGGCTAATCAGCTAAATAACATATATTTTTTTTATTTTCAAAAGAATCAAAGTAGTTTGAACAGAGCTGTACAGATATGCTTTAAAGAGTTTGGTGTGTGGTGTTTTTTTTATCTTGTTAGCTTTTTTCAAAACCCAAATAAAAAAGCTAACTTATACTGCGATTCAATAGCTGGCTAACTAGCTTATCACGTCAGTCATGATGCTAACAGCACAACTTTAAACGCAAACAACATTTCAGTCTTCTACAATTTGTATTTAAAAATAAGGTTAGAACTACAACATTTATAATAAAAAATAAATAATAAACAAAGTCTTATTAACTGGGTAAAAGACTCTTTCTTTCGCAAAGCAATCTCTGTCCTTGTTTAGGAATCAGGCAAGCAAAACCCACACTAGCTTTTCATCCGACCAGGAGTTGGTTTGTCCTGGTTTTAAATGTTGTGTAGTTAATAGCAATAAAACTAAGAGATTAAATATATATGAACAATGATGCATAATATCCTAACCATCACTTAAAATCGCTAATCCAAATAAATTCTCAGGGGCGAAACGTCCAAGCAAAGAACTTGCTCCTGGAGCTAATAATAGCCTAGCTGGCTAGTTAAAAATAAAACGTGAATATTTTTTTATTTCAGCCTGCAAAAAGAAGGGTTGTGGGACCTGCTTCAGAAGTCTTCTCTTGTTAACCTCTTTGTGGAATCAAGGATCCTTTATTCAAGAAATAAACAAACATTTGAGCCTTTGTTCGTATTGAAAGATAATTCTACAATTCTACAATTCATTTAGCAGATGCTTTTATCCAAAGCGACGTACATCAGAGAGTAAGAACAACACAAGCAAGGATCTAGAAAAAAGGGAACAATGTCAGTAAGAGCAAACGATCAGCTTTGAGTCTGATTGGACACACAGGTGCTGACAGGAAGTGACCAGAGGCAAAGCACAACATTGAGGGCAGTTCTTGAGAGCTCTAATCAGTATAGAAACCATCTTATAAGTCGTCGTTATCAAACAAAAACCATCGTCATTACCATCATCATCATCAATAATATGGAGACCATCATCATTAAGTTAGTAGGTATTCATGAAAGAGCTGGGTCTTTAGCTTTTTCTTAAAGGTGCAGAGGGACTCTGCAGATCAAAACATGGATATGCTGCTTCCATCTATATCACTCCTACTACTTACCTGCAGCAGTCTGTAGAACGTTCTGTAACCATGACGATCTGCCACGTCACTCAGGTTCACAGGAACTTCCAAAGGTCCACATAAGACACACAGTATCAAAAGTTCTAAATGGCTAATGTAGCTGTTAAAAAATATTTTCCCTTTACAGGCGGCATGAAAATTGGATCCACTGCAGCTATAATTGGAGGAGTAATCGCAGGTCTTCTGGTCCTGGCGATTGTTGTTTTCTGTTGCTGCCGGAGAAAGGGCAAAAATGAAGAGCAGGATGAAGGGTATGTATGATATGTCCTGTAGGTTTCTGTGGTGGAATTTCTGTAGTTCTCTAATGTAGTTCTCTGTTCTCTAATGTCAGTCAGACCTGACAGAGTTCAGCTGTTATTAGAACACCAAGGACAGCTTAGAGAGTGTCAACTGTTTTTCCTGATATCTGTAAGGATGTTTGGTAGACTTATTGTCTGCTCCAGTGTAACTGACGTCACAGTTTAGTCTAGGTGGATCAATGTGACCCTGATAATGGTAATGTCTTCTAGGATATATGCGATGCCTTTCGAAAACTTCGGCAGATGTGATTGAGCAAGACACGAGTACAGAAGTGTGATGTTGAATCATGTCTCCTCATGAGTATTCTTCTTGTGTATAAACTTTCATCAACGTAAGCCATCTGAGTCAACTGAGTCTTATTGTATGGAGTCAAGTCTTAGTAATTTCCTCAACAGTTTCTGCTATAATTTTCAAAATTGAATTTTGTGTTGTGATTTTTGTATTCAAGTTGTCTATTGGTAGTAACAGCACATCTTTCAATCAGCCACCAATACTCACAAATGTCCTTCTTGTGTGTGTTTGTGTGTGTTTGTTGTTTTGCCATCGACCATTGTCTTAGTTCCCCTGGTGACGTGGCATATTATGACAAAGATGCTGCTGAAGCTGAGGAGTACTTGGATGACAAGTCCAACACCAAGCCAAAGCAGAAGTACAAGGATGAAGACAAAGATGTTGTTCCTCAAAGCAACAACAGCGTAGGGTTAGCTGTAGCTAAGTCTGAGGACGATCAGCACAGTAATCACAGTGGTCGAGGAAGAAGCAACGGCAAGGGCAGTGATTTTGACTCCAGACGTTACCAGGAAGACCAGCGCGATCAATATCGTGGCAGTCGAGATCGCCTTGACGATCAACGTGATAATTACAGAGGAAGTCGGGATCGCCTTGACGAGCCGCGTGATCATTACAGAGGAAGTCGGGATCGCCTTGAAGAACCACGTGATACTTACAGAGGAAGTCGGGATCGCCTTGACGATCAACGTGATACTTACAGAGGAAGTCGGGATCGCCTTGACGATCAACGTGATACTTACAGAGGAAGTCGGGATCGCCTTGACGATCCACGTGATCATTACCGAGGCAGTCGTGACCGCCTTGATGATAACCGCCATGACCGCCATGCTGGCAGTCGTGATCACATCGCTTACATTGATGATGGAGATAGAAATGAGTACAGATAATTCTTGTTACTGAATGTTTTTTTTTAAAGGCTTTATATGTGATTTTTCACACTTAAATGTAGAAATCAAGTATATCCTCTGAAAATAACTCTGTGAGTCATGACTGTCTACAATGGGTGTAACACCCGAGTCCCACTGTCTGTGATGTTTTCAGAGTTTTCAGAGTCCTATCTTCACTTTGTTTACATCGCCAGGACGGCCGGCTGACTCCTCCCCTCATGTATAAAAGTTGTTTAATTGAGGGACTAGAGAAAAGAAGAATAACATACTGTACTCACTGCTTAACTGTGTTTCTAGATCACGCTCATTTCAGGTCAATTTACATGCAGTGTGAAGATACCAGCATAATAAAGATCACTAGCATTAGCATGCTAACACAACAATGCAGCGCGAGTTGTTTTGGTTTCATGCTGGTGCTCAAGGGCGACATCTGCTGGATCAAACAAATCGCATATAAAGCCTTTAATGCATTTAAAATAATTCCCCCTTCTCTGTCACTTTTTATAACCAAAAATTCTCTTAGTTTAAAAAAATTAAAAAATAAATGAAAGATAAGAATAAATTTGGGGGGGGAGAGCTTTCTTTTAAGTAAGCCAGTCAATGCAATAATTAAATACTCTGATGTAAAGTGCAGAGAATGTTATTTCTAATACGTTTGTTGGTCTTTTTAATGAAGACTTAGCCTGAGCCAAACATGCAATCTGTTCACTTAACATCATCAGTAATTTAACCTTTGATGCAAATTATCTTCTGCTGTCATTTTGGCATCGTTGTGAAACAATTTGGGAGGCAAAAACAGCATCTACTTTTGTCACTCCCTCATGATTTTTTAAAAACTTTTTCTTTACTTTAACTTTCTTTTTTATCTGTACTTTGTTTAGAAAAAGTAAATGCCTCGGCTCTACCACAGCTGCATAGAATAACATCTATTTCAATACATTCACGCGAGTGGAAAAAGTTTGTTTAGGTTATTTCACTTTTGTTTTTTTAAGTGCCTGATGATGATTTTTAAAAAGTCTTTGCAGCTTTTTTGTTCATGTTATGTGACTAATGAATCATCTTGCATGTTAGATCTGATTTTTTTTACAAAGCAAATCAAATCAAGTTTAATAAATAAAACTGGTAAAATATTTATAGACTTTCTCTTTACTTAAGTTTCTGCTTTTCATGCCACTTTCTGTTTGTACATCAACATTACAGAGGGAAATATCGTATATGTTGAAGTTATGCAAGCAAATAAAATGCCCTTTTCTCCAATTTAACATAGACTATAGGACATTTTGCTGCATAACCTTTAAGTATTTAAAAACTTTTATATTGTTACTTTAATGCTTACTGATTAGAGGTTTGCACTACACAAGCAGTGTGAAAGTATACTTTGGGTTAATTGTGAAGGCATACCTCTTCATTTTTTTTCAATCCACAGTATGAAGAGACTGTTAGAAAAAAATATCAACACATTTAATCAAAAATAAAAATTAACATTAGTTTGATTCCAATTCAAACCACTTAAATCATAAATCAGCCTCACTAACCACCACCCTGCTCAACTGTCCACAACTTTGTCGATGACAACATTTTTCTATGTAGGCCCAGGGGCCAGGAACACCGGGCCCCTGGGCCTACATAGAAAAATGACCCGTAAAAACTTTGAACAACTATGCTTTGTTTTACACCCTGAAAATGGAAGATAAATAATCACAGTAATATTTAAACTTTGTAATATACACACCTTTCAGACAGTTGAAGCGAGGGGGGAGAGGGGCCTTTGAGACAGACTCCACATTTTTTACAGAAAGGAATTCTGAATGTTTTTTTATTTATTCAGACAATTTTAGTTTTCTTATTGTGGTTATAACTTAGAGAAAGAAGTATTGATACTGACGCATGATTTGTATTTATTACAATATGTTTACAGTGTGGTAATAGTACTTAATACTTTACCCACCATAGCCCGTGTGCAGTAAAATTCCTGCAAACTCACAGTCCCCCCTGACCTGGTTTTATCATGGAGCTCTCCCCCCCTCCATCTTCACACCGAGCAGACCTCTCTATCTGGCCGCCAGACACCGCTGCAACCCCCGCTACTTTAAGAGTAAAACTGGACCCCAGAGGAGGAAAAACTAAAGTTCTTAGCTGCACTAACTTCATGTTTTAATGAGTGAGACTGCAGAAACTTAAAGCATACTAAGTATTTTAAAGCAGCAGTAGTTTTGGGTGCCGGGCTCACCTCTGTGTGAAGTGGTACAGTCCCGTTAGTCTCCGCAGTCTGGAGTCCTGTGAGCTGCACAAGTTTAACACCGGGCGACGAGAATGAGCAACATGCGGATTAAGAGCTGTTTACTATAAAAAAGAATACAAACGGATTGTATGATGAACTTTTACCTGCTGGCCTTGTTACTGGGAGCATCTGGTAAGTTTTATTCTCTTCACTAAAAAGATGTTTTTCTTACTAAAATGCGTCATATTTACGACAACAGCGCAACAGGTTGATCCCATGTAAACTCAGTGATTATCAGGCAACACTGTAACTTAACGTTTTCATTTACCTTTTTATTCGAGATAAATGAGCGACTTTTTATGAAACATATTAAACCAAAGCTGGAGTTAGTAAACTGTGGTATTCATGACTGTGTTTTCTTCTACTTCATCTCCTCTGAACGCCTATAATCATTTCCCCTCTGGGGGTTTATAGCTTTGCTGATACAGGCCTAGCCTATGTGTTTGTATATTACTAACCCATTATTACACATTTAATCTTAATTTAGGTTTTTTGAAGTAGCCTACAACAATATTTACTGTAATAGAGCTACTGTGGTAGCACTACGAATAAGGCGAAACTACAAGGAATAATGTATAGAAAATACATTTTTAACTGTTTTCATTTTCAATTTGGAGTTGTATAAATGTTCCAAACACACATAGGCTGAAATGTAAACATATAATGTTGTTTAAGGTTTTGAAAGGTGTACATTTGAAGCTCTTCTTTTTCATTCATAGTTGCATATTGAATATGTTGAAGTTGAAGGCTGTTAATTCAATTAAAGTTAATTTTTAATACATCTAAAGGATCCATTGAGAGATCAAAACTGGAATTTTTCACTATTTTGACCAAATATGAAACAAAAATGTAATAAGAAATGTAGCTCAGAAATGTATAATAGGCCTAAATGTTAGTTCAGTCCTTCAGTAACTCTAATATAAATAACACAACATCTTGTAAAGTGCATCAAGTCTCAAGAGCGTTATAAATAAACCTGTGATCCATCACTCCTGACACATCCCTATATTCACCTCTTTTATCAAAAACTTTTGTGTTTGGTAAAAAGTATTTTATCAGAATTAGAGGCTCTATTCGGTCCTATCATTGTTATATTTTGTCGGGCCAATGAGTCAAAGTGAAGGAATGTAGGACTCGGTAAAAGCAGGAAATGTGACAGCTCTGGAGAGGAAAAGAAGTCTGACCGTGTTCAGGAAACATGCAGCGTCCTGCAGCAGTGACCACACGGAGACGGTATTTTAATAAAAGCTATCAGGCTAAATCTTACACAGTGAGGTCTGTATGCAGGTGGAGGAGGAGGAGACACTCACTCTGCAAACTGTTCATTAAAACACAGTGAGTCACACCTGATGCAGACTGCAACATAAACAATAGTTAACAGTCAGGTTTTTAAATAGTTTTCTAAAGTCTCCTCACCTCTAACTGAGGCGGACATTCACGGAGTAACGGTTTGGTTTAAATCTCCAACAGTTAATTGGTCTGTTTCCAACCAGCTGGAAGAAAGCGGATGCTCTCATTGGTTGGGTGTTTGTGACCCCCCCACTTCCCCCACTTCTCCTTCCTTAAGTTGGACAGAGGTGGGGGCCTAACAATGGACTGGTCCATGAAAGAAGAACACAAAGGGATGACCAGAGCTTTTTCTGTGGGAGGAATTTAGGAGCTGTTGGGTTGTCCTTCCTCTTGTTATCTTCTGTATAAATCATTAAATAAACTTTAAACTGAAAGTGTAGTTTCCTTATCAAGAGGAAACTGATGATGCTATCGAGACTGTACTGTGTCTAAAATGTAAATAGTTTGATACTTGTACATAAAGGACTGTTTCATTAATATAGTTGATCTTTCAAGCAAAATGAAAAAAAAACTCTCCGGTTTCATCTTCTTAAATTTGAGGATTTGCAGCTTTGCCCGATTTATAAACAGAAAATCTTCAGTTAATTTGTTGAGTCATTCATTTCCGAATTTGAATCATTTCAGTTCCTGAGTCTCGGTTTTACAGCTTTCTGACACTATGCTCCCGTTAGTTACGATTATTATTATTGACAGATTAATCTGAAATAAAAGTAAAGGGTAGTTACTGTGTATGACTTTTGACTCGTGCTCAGAAAATATTGTAGATAAAAAGTTAAAAACGGTCTTAAAGGAAAGGCCCGCTGCAGGCTTTTGTTTTGATTTCCGGTCTTCTGGGAAATGTTTAGAGGGACTTCCTGCCACACCTCGACTTAATACGACTCACAGAAAGCACCCACGACTGTGTCTGCACTCTCCATCCCCTCCCTGTGTGATGACAACCCCCTGCCTCTCCACAGGCCCCCCCCACCACCCAACACACATACAGGAATTTGACCTCTCTGACCCTGGCACAGAGCAGCAGAGGAACCCCCCTACACACAACTTATCTCTGCTCCTGTCTTTAATATGATGTGAAATATGTCCCAGGTGTAGTCCTCCATACAGACAAAGGCGAGGCACAGCTGTTTCATCTTTGATCACAAACTGTTTAAACTGTTTTTAGGTGTTTTTGCAACTTTACTTACTCAGCTAAACCTAATGTAGTGTTCAATTATAATGCCGTTTTAGCTTTTCCAAGACATTTGTATCAAAGAGGGTCGACTTTATACGACTATAATATAGCGCGATGATTTTTCACTGAATGGCGATACTCGACATACATCGATATGTCTTTTATTAACAGTCAGTTGTACAAGTTCAACATGTTCATGAAAATAAACTACCGGTTTGTAAAATGAATACATTTTCTGCATAACAAAATAAACAGTTTTGTGTTTTGTTGTCTATTTAGTTTGTTGAGTTTGGTTCAGAGAGAGAGAGAGAGAGACAGTGAGATGAGAAATAGGTGAACTGGCAGCTCTACAGAAGACGCGTATAACGTTATTGAACTATATCGATATTAACGATATTGTCCTACTCTATATCTGGATTGAAAATATATCGATATATCGCCCAGCCCTAGCTAAACGCTCCACAGGAAACCAAACCTGTGTTCTAAAGTCCGGTTCTGTTTGCTAAGTTTATCACTGAGTATTCTCAGGTGTGATTCTGTGCTGTGTTTGAAGTTTGCTGCACACATTTTAATCTCTGAGTTGCGTAACTCTTTGTATAGTTGAATGAATCACATGTCCAGGAGTCATACAAAAGCTGTATATACTCACTGTATATGTTCCCTCCAAGATAATGTACTCACTCTTACTCCCTTTATTCCCCCTTATGTGCTGAAACTCTTTTAAATCCAGGTTGAAGACTCACCTGTTTACAGCCTTTCATTAAACAGCTTTAATAAGATTTTAAACTTTAACTCTGCTCTGTAACTTTTAACTCTTTTTATATTTTTACTTTATTTATTTCATTTGAATTATTTTTATTTGAACATATTTTCAGATTTAATCATTTCAGTGATTTTTTAATTTTCTATTTTAATGTTTCTTTTCTTTCCTCTGTCATGATGCTTTTGATGTTTTGTGTGAAGCACTTTGAATCGCCTTGTTGTTGAAATGTACGACATAAATTAACTTGCCTTTCCTTGTGTGTTTTGTGTGTGTCAGCGTGTGTGTGTGATGGCGTGCATGTCACAGTGCGGGAGAAGCAGCGCATGGCGATGCTCTTCCAGTCGGTGGTCCTCCCCTGTCAGTACCAGACGGCGTCTTCTCAGACTCCCGTGGTGCAGTGGTGGTACAAGTCGTACTGTCGAGACCGCACGCGAGAGTCCTTCACGCTGCCCGAGAGTCTCGCCATCCAGACCTCGGAGCTCGGCGCCTCGTCCCACCTGGAGTGCTCGGACAGTGGGCGCACAGTCCGGGTCGTGGCGTCGGCGCAGGGAGCCTCCATGACGCTGGCTGAGCACTACAAAGGGAGAGACATCGCCATCGTCAACAGTAATGTTTTATTTTTATTTATTTTTGCTTAGAGTCTTTATATGTGATGTTTCACACTTAAATGTAGAAATCAAGTCTATCCTCTGAAAATAACTCTGTGAGTCATGACTGTCTACAATGGGTGTAACACCCGAGTCCCACTGTCTGTCATGTTTTCAGAGTTTTCAGAGTCCTATCTTCACTTTGTTTACATCGCCCGGACGGCCGGCTGACTCCTCCCCTCGTGTATAAAAGTTGTTTAATTGAGGGACTAGAGAAAAGAAGAATAACATACTGTACTCACTGCTTAACTGTGTTTCTAGATCACGCTCATTTCAGGTAAATTTACATGCAGTGTGAAGATACCAGCATAATAAAGATCGCTAGCATTAGCGTGCAATCAAAAAATCGCATATAAAGCCTTTAAGAAGAAAGAGAGCAGCTGTAGGACCACTTTGTGTTTCCTGTTCTCTAAATACACCTCTTTTGTCTTTGGCTCACAATAGAGGAGATGACTACACACACACACACACTCACACACACACACACACACACACACACACCCACAGGTCACACACACACATCCAGGTCCTATTCATGTATGACTCCCTGCTAAACCTCGAGTCTTATCAGGGTAAAACAGCCTTCACCGTGTTGTATCCAGATGTGACGTTCAAACACACACAACACTCAACAACAACGTCCTCCTGACGTTATTTATAACAGCAAAGAGAAACTCTGACTCTGACATCACAATGAATTATCTGTAGAGGGTCAGCACTTGTTGATTCCATGTTTGAGTATTTTTTATGTTTTTTATAATTAGCCGAGTATGTGCTTTAATAAAACATGCACATGATAAAAAGTGTTACAGCTGAAAGCTTAGAGAAATATAAATTGCTGTAAAGTTTTGAGCTACAGGTGATTTTATTAGGATTGTGTATCAAACCTTGGAAGCTTAAAGAAAATTGACATTTCTGAACTTCCAAAAATTGTTATTGACCATCTTCTTGGATCAGTAGGAGGCTATTAATGTTTACCTGCTTGGACTCAATCTTTGTTCTTTAACCTGAGTGTTCAAACCCAGCTTGGCATTTAAAAGGAAATGGCTTTCTGGAGGTGATATTGATGTGTCGGTTGTTGTGTTTCAACATGTTTTAAACATTTGAGACAGTTTACTGTCAAGGCTTGGTTTTCAGTACACAGCACCTTTAAGGTATCAACTGAAATATCTCAATACAAAGTAGAATCACTACTCGCTCCGCTTAAAACTATACTTGAGTTTGATCTAAAATTTGATTTTAATGAGTTTGCTTGGAGCCAATCAGTGCAAGTGTCTTTAGATATACTCACTACTACGGCAGCTACCACCCAGACAGTATGTGATTTTAAAATGCCAAAATAATAGGGGATTTGTACAGATACTTAATGAATATTTTTAATATTTAAATTTAAATTCATGGTAAAGGACTATTAGTTACTCAACTAAATGCTTCATTTCACGTTTAAAAAAAAAGTATCCAGTAATATATTGTAATTGATAAATGTAGTGGCACAGGTCAGCCTGTTCTATCAGTGCTAGTTTTAAAATACTCCAAACTAAATCAAGCCCAGTATATATAACTGTACGACTGAAGATGTGCTCTGTCCTTAAAACCGGCAGAAACAGAGTTATTATAATGATTTTTTTTTTTTAAATCAGAGTTGATCGATTTGAATTTAGATTTAAACGCCGTCTTGCTTGTTGTCTTTTTTTCTCTGCAGAAGCAGACCTGCGTATCGGCGAGCTGCAGTGGGGCGACAGTGGAGTGTACTTCTGCAAAGTGGTCATTGCTGACGATCTGGAGGGGAAGAACGAGGCCCAGCTGGAGTTACTGGTGCTCGGTAATGGCTACATTCATTTTAAAATCACAAATAATAACTCGATAGAGATTCAAACTAACTTAGAGGCTACAATCAGTTAAGCTTCATTTTAGATGTGAGTAAGAGTCTCACAGTCTCTTTACTCCCTTCAAGGGTTTTTACAACAACTTCCATGGAAACAGCCATATGGTGTGTGCCCTTACAAATACAGCCAAAAGCTCATTTTGCATTATTGTGAACCTGTTAGATACAGTTTCATATGTGATCATACGTTAATCTGCACTGGCTGTATGCTCAGGTTTTATCTGTTTTTTTTGCTTTGTCATCTCAATCTTCAGTCAACAAAAAGGTGATGTCCTTTCAGTAAGAGAGGTTGTGGAGGGGTTTTTTGTTGTTGTTATAAAGCCCCTCCTTAAGCCGTTACCATGGCAACTCAGAGGAGGGTTGGGGGTACGTTAAGGGTCGCTGCTGGTGTAGACGTTAAGAGAGGGGAGAAGACAAGAAGCAGGCTAAAACTCTCACTACAATGTGACATTTTCTTCTTTCAGTTTTGACTAACCTCGATGTTGGTTGTAGCTGCTCGTTCATACAGCCCTGCTCCATACAGGCCGCTTAATCTCATTATAATCAGCTCATAGGACAGAAGGGGGGGGGGGGGGGGGGGTCTTAAATGTGTCAGAATAACAAGACTAGACTGGATCACGGTGCTAGATTATTTGTATTGAAGAAACCGGAATGAGGTTACTGTCATTAGTGCCAAATTTCCCACCCTGAACTCCTCAGTTTTCTTGCCAAGAATTCAATGAAATAAGTTACTAAAACTCTCCCATCTCTCAGTTCAGTATTAAACTACTGACAGCAGCAGATGAGAGTACTTCAGCATTGCAATAATGATGGGAAAAAAGCTAGCGCTGCTTTTTTCTAAAAGTAACAAAAAAATCTCAAGGTTGAAAATGTTACATCTGGTTTGTCGCACCATAAACAGTCTCCACAGAACCTTCAGAAAAAACATGAAAAAATGTGACTTTGAACATACTAAACAAAAGAGCTATACATTTTTAGCTTGCTGTTCACCCCTGATTTTAGGCTTCATGCTAATTTAGGCTAAATGGCTGCAGCTCCATAATGACTGTATAGAAATTAGACCACTAAACTCTCAGCAAGAAAAGCTTTTCCCCAAATTTCTTAGCATACTTATGCAACAAGCTTTTTTTTATATATATATATTTTTTTTTTTTTTTTTTTGGGGAGTGGGGTTATCTCCTCTCCACTTTGTCTTGCAAAATCTTCCCTTACACTCCTCCAGTTCTCACTGCCTCCCTCCCTCTCAGTGCTACATAACTCCCCGGCTCTCTCAGGTTACACACTGTTACTGAGCTTCATGGTATGTAGACGAGTGTGCCAGGTCGAGGGAACCAAGATTACTTCTTTTTTTTTATCAAGTAGGGAGGGTACGCTGTGGTTTTTTCTCCCTCCATAGTAACAGTCTTACTCAGCAGTTTGTGCAATCAGTGGGTGTTATGTCTATCCCTGCAGCCAGACAGATCAGTGCCTCTTTACTGTAATTATAGTCCTCCTCACACCTCATCATAAACTCATGAGCACCTGCAGTTGTGTCTTCAGTTTTTATCACACCTGCTGCACTCCTGTTATCCTTCAGTATTTAACAGGTTTGCAAACAGCCGGGATGTTTAGTTTCTCTTCCACCACTTGTTTGTCTCCTACATGAAGCACAAAAGAATCACTGTTTGTTTCATCACCCTACAGCTTCTGCAACCTTTTTTATCAAGAGTTGCCATGGTAAAATAGTTGCCCCAGAATTGTTATGTGCCCCAGTTTCCACCCCCGCTCCCCCCCCTTCACATTTATCCTCACACGCTGTCTCTTCAGGCACATCCCCGTAGCTAACAGAAATGAAATGTAGTACAGTCGGCCCTCTTCTAAAATTAGATTTAAAGTATGGCTGTTATGATCTCTGACCTCTGGCTTACATGACTCATGTGTGTGTTCACAGGCATTTTTAAAACACTTCTAAGAAACTCAATGATATAATTTTTAAGTAGCAAAGACTTTAAAAAAAGAAGTGTGATTCATGTGTGAACAAACATCTTATTTTAAGCTAGCAGCTTTGAGCGACTGTTCACATTTTAAATCATGAAAGATGAAAACCTACAAGTATGTACATGGTTATTAGTAGACCATCGTGTTATTATGCTATGAAATAACAAAGCTAACATGCTAATGTTTAGCAGGTATCACTGTTAATGTGTTCTCGGTTCATGTTGAGCGTGTTAGCATGCTAACATTGGCTAATTAGTGCCGCAAACAAAGTACAGCAGAAGCAGGAAGGACAGTTTTACATGGATTTGGTCAAAAATACGACTTTGGGAAAATGATTAAAAAGGATATATAAAAAGGTTATGATTGACATCTTTAGGGGAATGCGACACATTTTTCCACAGTACTTTTCATTAATGTTTTCAGACTTTCAAAGTAATTATTTGCCAACATAAATGATCTTTTTTAGATAAGAGTTTGAAAAACACCTGAGGTATGTTAGGTTTTGGTCTCCTCATGATCTACTTTTTTTTCCTTATTGTGAGTCTCTGACTTTATTTGGAAGCAACTCTGCACACAGGAAAGGTCCATTCCCAAAACACAAGTGTAGAGAATGTATGAAATACATGTGTCAGTGTTTTGCTGACTGTTTTAATGTGCTTAGCCAAACATTATGCAGGGGAGCAGGCTGAGGTACATACCAACAAGGTTTTTCTTAAATTGACTTCCATCCACATAAAACAGGAAAAGATACCCTGTACACTAACTTTAAACTTTAAAATGTTAACTCCAAGGTGGTACTGAAGAAACACCTTAGGATGATTGTTAGCACAAATTAAATGGAAATCCAATAATGAGAAAGTTGAGTCTGGATCGTCCTTAGAGTGCCTACTGTGGCTCCAATGTGAGATGTGGTATATTTATTTATCCTTGATGGAAATAAATGATTGTGATTGAGTAAAATGTTCATCTCTTAAGTTCCTTAATTGGTGCTTGAACATTAAAGGCTTTGTATGTGATTTTTTGATCCAGCAGATGTCGCCCTTGAGCACCAGCATGAAACCAAAACAACTCGCGCTGCATTGTTGTGTTAGCATGCTAATGCTAGCGATCTTTATTATGCTGGTATCTTCACACTGCATGTAAATTTACCTGAAATGAGCGTGATCTAGAAACACAGTTAAGCAGGGAGTACAGTATGTTATTCTTCTTTTCTCTAGTCCCTCAATGAAACAACTTTTATACACGAGGGGAGGAGTCAGCCGGCCGTCCAGGCGATGTAAACAAAGTGAAGATAGGACTCTGAAAACTCTGAAAACATCACAGACAGTGGGACTCGGGTGTTACACCCATTGTAGACAGTCATGACTCACAGAGTTATTTTCAGAGGATATACTTCATTTCTATTAAGTGTGAAACATCACATATAAAGACTTTAAATATTCACTCTGCTACCAGATTCTCTAATTTGCCTGACCTTTTGACCTTTGGGGCTCTTGCTTCCTGCTTCCTGCTTCTCGGCCTTCACCTGTGCTCTCCCTCTCTCTGCAGGCCGGACAGGTCAGCCCGACGATATCCTGCCTGAGTTTGATGTGGAGATTATGCCAGGTACGGCTCCTCACCTGCACTTTGTCTTACTGCATGGCAACTTCTGGCTTTCCTTTTATTTAATTTTCACTGTCCAATCAAAACTCTCTTTGACTAACAAATATACTGAACAAATACATGAGCTGCTGGTGTCGTCAAAAAGCTGAAATACCACAACGTTTTTTAAAAGCTTTTATAGAGACTCATAGCTCTTAATCCATTCCTCCGCTGAGGATTTACATTCTACAGGGGATGTATGGTGCCACAGCAAATGGTTTTAAGTGTTGTTTTTTTTAATGCTTTTTCGACACACCCTGAGGAAGTGTGTTGTTAGTGTTTGGATTCTTTGGAGATGTGATGAGTGATAAGAGTCTCTCAAGAGTTCCCTAGAGTTTATCTAAAAGTTTCCTTTTTTAGTGCTCTGTGGTCCCTGGATGCACAGAGTGTGATAAGGTAATGATAAGTTAAAACAACCTTATCTGGAGGTAAAAACCAAACGGAAGTGAACCAAAAATGTCTGTCGTTATGGAAAGAAAATAAAAAACGGCTAATTACAACTAAAGGTAGAATCCAACGTTTGTGAGCTGTGATGAACTTTAACAACGGACATACACGATATGGTGATTATTTTATGATTGACCTTTATTTCCCCTTCAAAATAAAAGCATGTGATCCTATAAAGGTGGCTCTAACTGTTCTCACCGTATTATACAGAAATCTGGTTGATGCCCTAAATACATATTTTGCTTCAACTGGTTAAGGGTAACTCACAATATGTGGCACACAAAAAGGACAACTTCATGATGCAGCAATCATTGATAAATTGCAAGATAATAATATAATGATTCATCAGGATATCTGATCAAATTATCTAGTGTCAGTTTTGTCATTTTATCATGCTTCATCTGTTCACTTCTTTTAACCGCTGCTCTATTCTCCTGCTGTCTTTTTTTATCTTGCTGTCAAATTCTTCTTCGGCCAATTCACTTCTGTTCATGCTACACTAATTCATCTCATAAGTGCCACCGTGAGGAGTCATGAAGTAGTGACGCAATGAGAGAAATTGGCAGATGAATCTTAATAATCTAATGCAATAGAAAAAAATCTAACTGTAGCACCAGAGCTTCATTAATTGTATCACAAGTCAGGACAACATTTTATTGCTGAATCGATATTTTGTCCCTGATACTGAAAGATACAACGCATTGTAGATAGAATTTTATACTAAAGGTGTAATTCATAAAAGACGTCAACTCCATGTTCTTATTTTAGGCAAGGCAAGTTTATTTATGTCGCACATTTCAACAACAAGGCAATTCAAAGTTCTTCACACAAGACATCAAAAAGCAAGAAAAAAAAAGAAACATTAAAATAGAAAATTAAAAAAATCACTGAAATGATTAAATCTGAAAATATGATCAAATAAAAATAATTCAAATGAAATTAATTGAAATATATAAAGTAAAAATAGAGTTAAAAGTTACAGTGCAGAGTTAAAGTTTAAAATCTTATTACAATTGTTTAATGAAAGACTGTAAACAGGTGTGTAATTTAAAGGTTTTTTTTGGGCTTTTATGGAGAGATAGTGGATAGTGACATGTGGGAAAGGAGCCACAGGCTGGATTTGAACCCGAGCCGCCCACGTTGAGGATTACAGCCTCCATACATGGGACGCGTGCACTAACCACTGCGCCACCAGCGCCCCATTTAAAGGTTTTTATTTTATGTAAATGTGTTACCCTTAACAAAGAATAGATCTTATTTATGGCCAAAACCTAAGACCATGGATAATTTAAATGTGACATCCAGGATATTTAGGTATCACATATAAATTAGATGAATTTTGAATTTATCATGTAATACCTCCTGGGGTTACTTTGCAGAGTGGGCGTTTGTTGGATCCGTCGCCCTCGGCAGCGTCTTGTTCCTGCTCCTGTTGGGAATCTGCTGGTGTCAGTGTTGTCCTCACTCCTGCTGCTGCTACGTCCGCTGCTGCTGCTGCCCTGAGACCTGCTGCTGTCCACGACACTGTGAGAAACATAACACATCCATATGAAGAAAAAAAAAAGTGTATTTACTCTTTAAGTTCCACAGGGTTTTCTAAGTCTTAAGAAGTCTCACTCCTTTCTGATGTTCCTCTGCACAGTATATGAGGCGGGGAAGATGGCGAAGAGGGGACCCCCTCCTCAGGTTCCTGTGTATCCGTACTACATTCCTGGTGTTCCCTCGGTGGTTCCTCTTGCACCCCCGTCCCACGTGGAGCCAAAAACAATCTCCTCTATCCCCTCTGTGGAGAATAACCTGTCTGGAGGTGAGAGAGACTGACATACTCTCAGTTATCTCATACAGTGTTGAAACACTGAGTGGCAAGTGAGAAAGAAGAAAAAAACATACAAAAAAAAGGTTAAAAAAAAATCATCCAGTGTTTTCATTGTAACACTTACACATGGTATCAATCAATCAATCAATCAAACTTTATTTATATAGCACCTTTCAGACAAATTAAATTGCAGTTCAAAGTGCTTTACAAGACTGCAGAAAAGTTATTGATGAAAAAGTAGTTTATAAAATCATTGAGAGACTAATGCACACCAATTAAAAGAAAATATATATAAAAATGATAAAATAAAATATGACACATAAAATGAATAAGATATTAAAATTAATACAAAGGAGAAGAATATTTAAAATTGTAGTAGGATAAAAAAAGACAATACAATAACATTAAGATTTGAATTTATATGAAGCACTATATAATCTGCTGGTAACTCCGGCCTACTGTGTGCTGAAGCCAATCCCATTTGTACTAAATGGGACTAAAAGCAATACTCAACAGGAAGAAAGCAATGCCTTTGTGCCATTTTCAGTGTTTGTGCAGCAATATTGATTTCTGCATTATTAAGTGGCTTAAAGTGCAATTATACCCTCCTTTCAAAATAAGACTGAAGTCATCTGCCTTAATGTTTTTTTCAACTGGTTTTTAACCCTTTCATTTGCCAAAGTTTGTATTACAACAGTTTAAAAATGATCCTGACATTTTTTGAGGGTTAGATCAAATCTAAGGCAGCGTTTTTTTCTCTGTCTGTGTCTCAGTTGAAGATTTTCTATATGTTGTTTTTAATGAAAGAATAATTGTTGTGTACACTGTTGATGTATATAATTTAAAAGGAGACTGTGTCATGTTCAAACATCTAAACACACACACACACTACTCCTGAAAACATCCTGAAAATGTTCAGGTTAAGCTGCATGTGTGAACACAAACAAACACTTTTTTTCTCATAGTAAGAAAAATATCAGTTCATTTAATTTTTCTAACTTGGCAAAAAAAAATCTGCCCTTTTTTTTTGTTTTAAACACAAGAGAGAAAACTATTTTAGTCAGACTCATATGTCAGAGCTCCTGGATATCGTCTCAGAAACACTGACTTGACTAATCCTCATTTCATTTATCATCCCTCATGCTCACACCCAAATGTCTGCAACATGCATGTTGATTATCTCTGATACTAATCTTAACACTTATTGGGGTTTAGTTTTTAGTTTTTGTTTTGTAAGTACTCTCCGTGTATATGTGTTTGTCCTCGCATGGTCATGTCCCTGTGTGTGTATGTGTGTGTGTGTGTGTGTGTCCACATCCACAGTGCGCAGTGGTTATCGACTGAAAGCCTGTCCCAACCAGGACTCAATGAAAGTTCTGTACTACATAGAGAAGGAGCTGGCTCAGCTTCCCTCTGCCAAGACGGCTGCACTCCAACGTAAGCCTGCACAGATTAGGACGCGTTCTGTGATCTGTGTGGCTGTGCGTCAGTGTGTGTGTGTCTCAAGTGTGTGTCTTGAATGTGCATGGTTTGTGTTAATGAACTAGTTTAAGTTTCCATCTAACCCCATCATTTATTTAATACCATTAACAGTCTCCCAAGAGAAAATACATTTTGCATACAAGTTCTCAGGACAATCATTTGATTTGATTGGTGATTGAATTATCAGCCTTTAGTTATTTTGACTCAGCTGTAATCAGTGTTTAAAAGGGTCATATTCTGCTTTTTCTGGTTTTATATGCTCTTTAGTGTGTTTTCCAAGTGTCCTGTGCATGTTTAGACACATCTATGTGCAAAAATTCAAAGTCCGTGGAAACGCGGCTTCTCCATGTCCTCCTGTTAGCTGTAGCATTAGCTGCATGTAACGCTCGGTTCTAGCCCCCCTCAAAAAAATGATGCCAGTGTGACGTCTTGTCAGTGTGAGATCACTGATCTAAGCCCATTGGCTCATTGTGGCCCAGCAGCTCATGTTGCACGCCCGTTAGCTTCTGTAGCACGCCCACGATATGCCGTAGCCTGCGGTAGCACAGTAGTGCTAACGTGCTAATGTTTTTGCTCCCCTCGGAGCCAAAGTGGCTTCATTCCCAATATGGTAAAAGGGGCGTGACATTTCCGAGAACCGTGCTGAGCCACTGACCAATTACGGCAGAGCCGACAGGCCGACCAATCAGATCAGACTTGGCACACGTGGGGACTCTGAACGTGGGCACTTCAGAGCCTTAGAGAGAGAGTCAGAAGAGAGCCGGTGCATGGAGCGGCAGTTCATGAAAACATTCAGACACTTTTTTAGAACTTTAGTTATTGTGAACATACTTTAAGGGCATAATTTGGGCTCTTGAAGATTATACAGAACCTAGAACCAGAAAGAAGCTGATGTAGTGATTACTCTGATCCCAAACACCTACACAGTGCGCAAAACTTGCCAAGAAATAAACTCCAAATATGTCCAACGAGGGAAAATATCACATTTATTTTCTACTGATGTGTCCGTCCAAACAGCCAGGAGCCTATCAGAGCTGAGCTCTCTTCATGACGGAGGGACGACAGATTTCAGACACACCTATCAGACAGTCCAGATGAAGGCGCTCCCGCCCATTGCAGATCTTGAAAACCACAATGTGATGAGAGCGGCTCCGCCAACACAGAGTCGAAGGGCCAGACGGGACAGACGCAACCTCTCAGACGACGAGTTGGACAGAAGGTAGAATCATGTTGTTATGCGATGCATGTGTGTGTGTGTGGTTAGTTGGCTCTGTTGAAACATGTAGTGTTTGGAGGATTGTTATAATTTATATTTATGAGTTTATTGACTCAATTTCAAGACCCATTCAGTGCTATGACAAAAGGGGATGTCATCTTTTTCAGGACATTTACGATCTTTGATCTTTTTAATAATTTAATAGAGTGTTGCAATAATTTAAACAAGAAAGTTTGGCACGGACTAATCTTGAAAATCCTCTACCCACTTGGGCCATGATATATACATTTACAGGTATTTAAAATATAAAACTACAATGTAGACAAGCCTGACAGGGAGGCAGAGGTGTTACTGTGCAATACAGTGTACAGAGTTTTCAGAGTCCTATCTTCACTTTGTTTACATCGCCGGGACGGCCGGCAGACTCCTCCCCTCGTGTATAAAAGTTGTTTAATTGAGGGACTAGAGAAAAGAAGAATAACATACTGTACTCACTGCTTAACTGTGTTTCTAGATCACGCTCATTTCAGGTAAATTTACGTGCAGTGTGAAGATACCAGCATAATAAAGAGCGATAGCATTAGCATGCTAACACAACAATGCAGCGAGAGTTGTTTTGGTTTCATGCTGGTGCTCAAGGGCGACATCTGCTGGATGAAAAAATCACATACAAAGCCTTTAAATGTTTCTCCAAGAAGTAACCAAAAGCTGATCTTTAAAAGCAGCTCTGTAAATAAAATGTGTTTTTGTTCATTTCTTTAACTACATGTCACTGTGTTCTTCCTTGTTGTAGGTGGAACTGTAGCTCGGAGCACCTGCAGAGGAAGACGTTGAGCAGAAGGGGGCGCACGGGCTCCCTGGACGAGCTGGAGGAATTCGCCCAGTCTTTCGACTCGCGCAGCCGTCGGGCTGATCCTCCAGAACGACCGTACGAGCGGGATTACAGCCCCCCCAGGCGCTGCTACAGAGACGAAGACGACGGGTGGCGTCGTCGCAGCCCTTCACCTCTACCACAGAAAAGAAGGGACACGTGGGACAGCGATCGACCCTCTCGACCTCCCCAGAGCAAAGGATACGACAACGCCTTCCTCAGCAATGTGCTGGAGAGCAAGGCGAGGGGACGAGGAGGGGACAGACATGGTGCTAGACCGGACGAGGACAGTGACACTCCCTCCAAAGGAAGCTCCAGAGGCAAAGGCAGCGACAGCTACTACAGCCGCTCGCCCAGCAACCGTCCCGAGGAGGAGGACGGTTTACCTCCGTACTCTGAGTGGGAGGCCGAGCGGTACCGCAGGGCCGACCAGAGAACAGACGGGTACCGCACAGTACAGCCTCCTCCATCAGAGCGATACAGGACCACTGAGCCCGCCATGAGGCCTTTCTCGTACACTCGCCCCAACCAGGGAATGTCCCAAACTCTACAGGGGGCGAGAGAGGAGAGAGAGAGGAGCCGAAACCTGGTGAGTTACTTGTAGCAGGAAAAGGGCCTTCCTTCCTCTGCAGCTCTTCAGGAAGGAGCCTCTTTAATCCTCTGAATAGTGACAGGATGACTCCTTCCTTATTCAATATTTTGCTTATTGTCAACAGATAACATGAAAAGTCCAAAACGAGCAAAATTTTAAGCGATATCTGTGAAGCCTAATCCTGGTGAAGCTGATTCCTCTGTGCCGCAGAATTTAATTATTGTCCAAAAAAAAACTATAACTCCATTCAGACTGACTTTTGCACGCTTCACACATCAATACAGGAAGATATTTATCTGACCAATACACACTTATATGTCATAACAAAGTTACAGGGTGACAAGGAGAGAAGATAGAAAGCATAAAGAGAGAGGAAGCACTAAAAGATGAAAGTTGTGAAGGACTCTCAGAGGATAGAGCAGTACCACTTACCGCTTTGCTCAAAAGGCTGTGTCTGCAGCATGCTATCAATCACTTGGGCACTTGTACATACCCCTTGCAGTGATTGTTAGCATTAAAATAAACTTAATAAAACTGGTGCTGATGGTCTTGTTTGCTTTTGTAGCTCATTAAGCATTGATGATAATGTAAGTCTGTTTTAATACCAGCTAAAAACTAATCAAAGGAGCTTTAAAGCTTTTTCACACTTAAATATAATATAAATGAAGTCTATCCTCTGAAAATAACTCTGTGAGTCATGACTGTCTACAATGGGTGTAACACCCGAGTCCCACTGTCTGTGATGTTTTCAGAGTTTTCAGAGTCCTATCTTCACTTTGTTTACATCGCCCGGACGGCCGGCTGACTCCTCCCCTCGTGTATAAAAGTAGTTTAATTGAGGGACTAGAGAAAAGAAGAATAACATACTGTACTCACTGCTTAACTTTGTTTCTAGATCACGCTCATTTCAGGTAAATTTACATGCAGTGTGAAGATACCAGCATAATAAAGATCGCTAGCATTAGCATGCTAACACAACAATGCAGCGTGAGTTGTTTTGGTTTCATGCTGGTGCTCAAGGGCGACATCTGCTGGATCAAATAATCGCATATAAAACCTTTAAGAGGCATTGATAATAAAAAAAATTGAGTCTGCTTTAATACCAGCTAAAAACTATTCAAAGAGCTTTAAAGCTAATTGCACAAAACGATCATCATATAAACATTTTAGCATTAATACTTATATATAACGTTTTTTTCTTTTGCTGAATGCAGACCGTTCACAAAAGCTCAGTGGTTCTGGTACTGCTCCACAGCTGGGAGCTGGTGCTATTTGCACTAGCCCACTAAAAGTTTGTTAATCCACAGCTGAAAATAGTCCCACAACAAGGACTTCATTTAGTCCTGTTTGAAGTTTGCTAAAAAAAAAAAGATACCCCACCCCCAGTTCCCAGCTGTTTAAGGTTAAAAAGTGCACAACTTAGACCTTTGGTATGTGACACTCCTTCACCTCTACTGTAACTATCAAACACAGGCCAGTACCTGAAAAATAATCAGAAACACAACTACAAACAAAGATTTATTTTGTGCCTTTATTGTAAAGATAGGACAGTGGATAAAGTCTGAAATCAGGGAGAGAGAGAGAGAGAGAGAGAGAGAGAGAGTGGGGAATGACATGCAGGAAAGGAGCCACAGGTCGGATTCAAACCCGAGCTGCACGCCCGCTCTAACCACTCTGTTACCAGTGCCCTTGTGACACATTTTTAGTGTTTTACATCTAAAGCAGGAGCAAACAGGAAGTTTAGGAAGTCAAATAGTACCAAAAGACGTTTTCAGTTTCTGCCTTTTCATGTGATTTATTGACAGGAATAATAATATACAGTGAAGAGTAACACCAGTTTGTTGCTTCCATATCTGAAAATGATTACCAGTATTATGTATGTTACATGATTGTTTCTGGTGCAATGTAAATAAAACAAATGTGGTCTTAACACTGGATCATTATGATTTGATCTACTATAGGTAGCTGTAAATGTTTACATAAATTCTTTTTTTATGAGCTGTATAATCTTTCAATATGCTTGTAACCATAGTGTAACAAATGCTAACTCACGTGCCTTACTAATATTCTTCTCTCTCTGGAATCAGTATCACAGTCATGAAAACTAACAAGCCTTGAGGTGCAGAAACTACCAGGCTGGACTCACCTAGCATGAGTAAGAATACAAAGTCTCTAACGTGTGGCTTCTCGGTGTATTTTCTTTAACAGAGCACTGCACTGAGCAGGGACACTATCATAGTGTGACGAGGTTTCCCAGCCTCCACCCGCTCAGCACTGCCCAATCTGCTCATGTAAACCGTCCTGTTGCTACGCAGGAGAGGCTAACTGTTCTGCCACCAGCCATACGAAGTCTGAAACACCTCACTGAAATATCAGCTGCTAAAATGCTAAAAAATAATTGTGCATGAAGCTGCATGTAGATTTTTGTGTTGCTCATTTGCATGAATTATATCTGGGCGTTTATGCATGTGTAGTCATGTGGATGTTGTGTATGTTGAGTGTGCAGCATGGCTACACTTAAAAACCTGTGCCAAGATGTTTCTTTCATTATTTTATTGCCAATTCCACGGTGGTCTTTTGTCACATCTGATGGGACACACTACAGTCTTATTTTCACAAGCAACTCAGGTTCACTTTGTATTCTTTTTGTCTTTGTTTTTGATACCGTTTCTGTATACCTGTACTGTACCTTGGATTTGTTTTAATTGCACTGCTCAAATACTTTTGGAATAATAAAAAACTCTAAGAAGTCCTCACTGTCTGACAGGATTTTTGGAGAAGTTGCATCTCAAAATTAAGATATTGATAAAGGCCAGTATTTGCTTAAATCAATAAATTCATGGGGTTTTTTTTAATTACTTTATTGCAGGCTGTCTGACTACATTACAAGTTGTCATATTTCATCACAAATTTTGTTCATCCTGGCACATTTTTATATATATATTTTTTTTTAAACATACAAGAATACATACAACATGAAATAAAATAAAAATAAATAAATATCCAAAGAAAAGGTACGAAGAGAAAAATACATTCATCTTTTGATTGGTACATTTTCTTTTATTTATTAATTTTTTATTAGCACACATAAGAATACATCAAAATAGGATTAACAAAAACATAAAAGGTGTGTCAGGAGAGGTCAAGAAGCCAACAGGTTTATAAAGGGACCTCACTTCTTAAGAGACAAATAAATCAACTGAGCAAATCGAATGACACAGTTTCAAAACAAAATTAAATATAAACACATGTACAGTAACCTATACACGTATTCATACACACACACTTAGACACATACATACAATAGAAAATGTGAGAGAATAGTGAGGTTGAACTAGAAACTATACCTGAAGCCAGATAGAGTATGAAATATCAAACAGCTTAAACCCAAAGGTGTTTAGTCTTTTACAAAATACGAGAAAAGAAAGTCCTCCTTTAGAGTCTCAAAAAGACAAACAGGCCATTTAGATGGTTTACAACACATATTTTAAGCTTTGATACTTTGTAGGCTTCACATTGGATACTTACAGTACAGGATATAAACCTACTGCGTGTCCTCTCCTTTATTACTGTAAATAAGGGAAGTAAAAACTGCCATGTTTTGAGGTTTGAAGTGGAAGCAGAGACACAGAAGTGACAGCCAGGCTCTTTTTCCACGCTGCATTTTTCACACGATCTCGAGAGCACTTCAGTGAGGTGAGAGCAGCACTTCAGTTGAGCTCAGGCGGGATTGTTTTGTGTCAACAGTAAAGCTCGCTGGGGTTCCATGTCCAGGATAAGAGATGTAAACACCCTCTCAACAAAGAGCCCTATAACACACACACACTGCTATGACTCATTCTGAGAGTGAACTTTACTCTCAGCCTGTTTACCAGAAATGAGTAAATTAAAAACAGTCCTCCCAGAAGCGCTGACCCACTTCTTCTTCATTTTTCTCATTAAGATTATGCGTAGCTTCTTTAAATTATTTTTTTTACACAGTATGTTAAGATGTAACATTTGCATTAAGAATGTATTCTGCTCTCTTGTTAATGCCATTTAAAGAGACTCATGAGGCAGAGCACACAAAGAAAAAACAGCAGCAAGAAAAACATAAAAACAGTGAAAAGGCTCTGAAGTAGTTTTAATTAATTAATTACTTTTTTTAAAACTAAATTCAACATGTTTTTTTTTTTTTTATTAAAATTAAATAAAAGTCATCGGTTATATTTTAGTCACAGTCTCAGATTTTTAACCCCAAAAAAAGATTTATCTCCCACTTCAGAAGAAGAGAGGAAATTCATATGAAAGGAGAATTTAAGCTCCGCTGTCAGAAGTGGAAAGTTTCTCACTAAACCTCACTTTGCTCGTTACTTTACTTAATGATTTCATTGAAGATACTTTATTAGTCTCAGACTACAACACATTTATCTTACATCTACAGCTAGCTACTTGCTACACTTCAGATAAACATTTTACACTTAAAGTCACCCATATTTGTAAAAAATTAAAAATAAAAAACCAACATAATTGCTCATATTGTGTGTTTGGACAACCTGCTGCTGTGACGCCACAATTTCCCAGTTTGGGATCAATAAAGTAATTCTATTCTATTCTATTCTATAATGTTATAGATTATAAATCAGTGGTTTGTGGCACTGTAGTATTTCATTACAGCTGTTGATATTTGTAAATTTCAGCTGTTTTTAGTTGTGAAAATGACCTCTGAATACTGAATACTTACTCCTCAAACAATAAGACAACAGTTTAAACTCAGATTAAAAAAGAGGGAGAGGTGATATGTCCAAACCATAAACACAGATTTGATTATCAGATGTAGCTCCGCCCACAGAAGCTGCTGAGGCAGCAACAGGCCTCTAGTGTCAAATATGGATAAATAGGTCAGTAACAGTAACAGGACAGAAGGTGTATCCTACTTTACTTTGAAACTCATCCTACATTTAACTAATAACACTTCTGTACCTTCACTACTTTATAATACTTACTTTACATCCAGTATTGTAGTAAATAAAGGAGAGGGAAATGTTTCAACTGTTCCGCCATCTTTTCCCCCTCATGTTGCACCTGCACAAAGTGGGCGGAGTCATGATGTCACCTGAAGCATTGTGTGGGGGAGGGGATGTTGTCCGCTGTGCCTCCTCCTGTGCGGCTCGTATTTCACATGAGGAAACAAATGTCGTCTTGAGTGAAAATCAGGTTAATATGCAGAACAGCGACATTGTTCCGTTTTTCTCAAAGTATTCCGGACTATTTGTGGATTTTGAATCTCCTACAGGATAGAGACTGAAGACTCCGCGGAAGGATACAGAGCAGCGCGATGGGAACTATGATCCTGATGGTGCTTCTGGTGCTTCACCTGCCGACAGGTGAGGCTCATAAGAACACAGTGTTTATATATAAGATCATATTTTACAAAGTAATGATGTGTTTTTGTCCGGTTAAAGAAAGGGATTCAGAGTGGAAACGAAGGCAAACAGTCGAAACTATCTGTAGAGTGTACTAGTTAATTATCAACAGGTGTGACCAGGACGAGGCCGACTACTGTGACGTCACAGCACCTTTAATAAGCGCGTTTTCAAAGATAGGTAGAATCTTTATTATCATTAATGTATACAAGGACACAACTAAACTTTGTGAGCCGCAATCCTAAACAGCAGTGTTTATAAAAACAACAACAACAACAACAACAGAAATATATTTGTGGTGATATGAAAGAGAAATATGCAAAAAGTGGCCAGAGAAATTACTGTTCAGTAAATGAATGATAATAATAATAATAAAGAAATAGACAGTTGTGGTGACTGAAAGAATATATACAGTTATTGTTTTGCAGTGACTGATTAGGTAAACAGACACTCAGATTAACAGTTAAAGGAGAAAATGTTAAATGGGATAAAAAGTAAATAAAAGGAGGGCTACAAATTTAGATGATTTCTAACTCAGGCCTACTGTATTTTTATTTCTGTAAGATTTTAACCTGAGTTCCAGCTAATACAATAAATTAAAGAGGAGTTTGATATAACATTTAGGTGGCTGGACCTTTATTTAGTTTAAGGCAATAGTGGAAAAGTATTAAGGCTTGATCTAATTAGCTAAATGTTGTTGAATATATTAAATGGAAAAAAGTGAATATTCATAGTTTTCGAAACTTGTACCAGCAAATTCTTGAATTTTCACATCAATAATTGGATTATAAAGATTATATATTTGCCAATTAATTTCATTTCAATTTTGATTTATCGGCCCTAAAGAACATCCACTTGAAACACTAATGTGAATATTTATTTAAAAACTTTAAATAGGCTATTAAAGTTGTTTTCATTATTAGTTATTCTCAATATAATGTTGTTTTTAAAAAAAAAAAATTGACGGAAAAAGCTGAACGTAGTAGCAGAGTTCATTAAATGTCTTGTTGTGTGTACTAAAACTTGGGCTGCAGTAATGAGTCTTTTTCCAGTATTTGATTAATCTCACGATTATATAAACAATTAACTTGTGTGTGGGTGTGTGTTTTAAATTTGACCTCAAGTTAAACTCGATGAGCAGTGATTGCCTGTCATTATCTTCTAAACTGTTGTTCATGATGGAAACCTCTGTTAAACACAGTGGTAGAGTAAATGCACGCTGTAAGGAGTAAACTGTTAACCTGTCTGGTCAGATTCTTGTCAATCCAGAATTTTAAAAGTGAAGCCATGACACAAATACACGAGTGTTGTTGTTTTTTGGCTCAGGTTCATATATTTGAATGTGTGTCATGAGTGCAGGTGTTTTGTATTTTATCTCCGTCTCATGTGATTGTTGTTCCTGTTTGTGTCAGAGCTGCTGTCCATACAGGTGAACGTTCCAGAGACGGAGAGGAGCACGATGCTGTTCGCCTCGGTCATCCTCCGCTGCGATTATTCAACCTCAGCAAACACTCAGGATGTCCTGGTCACCTGGAGGTTCAAGTCTTTCTGTAAAGACCCGGTGCTGGAGTACTACTCCACAGGTGAGACTGCAGGTGGAGGGAAGGGGACTATGAGCAAACAATGTGATCAGAGAAATAGTGATCAATATGCAAAGGGAATCTCTCTAACCCTGACCTCCATCCGGGACATTTAGCTAGATATTATCTTAAAGGCTTTATATGTGATTTTTTGATCCAGCAGATGTCGCTCTTGAGCACCAGCATGAAACCAAAACAACTCGCGCTGCATTGTTGTGTTAGCATGCTAATGCTAGTGATCTTTATTATGCTGGTATCTTCACACTGCATGTAAATTTACCTGAAATGAGCGTGATCTAGAAACACAGTTAAGCAGTGAGTACAGTATGTTATTCTTCTTTTCTCTAGTCCCTCAATTAAACAACTTTTATACACGAGGGGAGGAGTCAGCCGGCCGTCCTGGCGATGTAAACAAAGTGAAGATAGGACTCTGAAAACTCTGAAAACATCACAGACAGTGGGACTCGGGTGTTACACCCATTGTAGACAGTCATGACTCACAGAGTTATTTTCAGAGGAGATACTTGATTTATATTAGTGTGAAAAATCACACATAAAGACTTTAACAATGTAGTGTTGAATTTGCGTATTGATCCTTTTGTTTGATCACTTCTTGACACTTGAACTGTCATACACCATTACTTTAAAACATCCAATACATTATTTAAAAGAATGTTTCGAAATAAAGCAACTCACTGGGTCTTAAACCAGTCAGTGTTTAGTCAGCTCACAACCCTCATCAGGTTTCATGATTCAACAATCTGTTTAAATAAAGGGTGTGACTTATGTTTACAATAGATTCTATTATGTTATGTCCAAAGAAAGAGAAACGTCCAGGGACAGCTACTTGATAATAATTGGTTCCAGCAATAAAAAGGTTGATTGATTTGTAAAAGATGGTGAATCTGTAGGAAGGATTTTGCCGACCTTTATTTTGTATAACACATAATTTCCTGTTTTCCCCCGAACAGAAAAGGAAAATACAACGTATCTAGAACACTGTAATGTTCATAGTGTAGATATTTTATTCTTTTGAAAACAGGCTCTCAGCTTAAAAATAAGAATGATTTTACCTCCTCCAAAGGTTAACTCATTTATTAAAAAAGGTTTTCTAAAATCCCACATTTAAACACAAACAGGACAAGAAAACAACATTAAAATAATAATAATAACAAATAATTTAGTTTTGTTGATAGATAAAAGTAATTTTAAATAAATTAGTTTCAAAAATGCATGCTAATCAAACAATCTGATATATGTATGTATTTGAATTAAAAACGGGTTGTTGTTGTTGTTGTTGTTGTTGTTGAAAGGAATTATTGGTTTAAACAAGAAGAAATAGAATATGAAGTGTGTTGAGCTTTGATCGTCTCAACTTCATGTTTCTGCAGCCTATCAGGCCGCTCTGCAGCTCGGTCAGGACCCGGCCAACGACTGCGGGGACAGTCAGCGCACGGTCCGCACGGTGATCCAGAAGAGAGGCATCAACGAGCCCATACTGGGAGCAGACTACAGAGAACGCAGAATTACCATCCAAAACAGTACGTCTGGTCCAGTTTTCATGAAAGAGAACACATCTCAGTCTGAGCTGTCAGCACGGATATACTTCACTGATATGAGACATCACACAGGCTGCACTGTATTTGAGTTTTTTCAATGTCTTTACCAATCAGTGTGTTACTTGGTGTTACTGATTCCAGTAGCATAATAGGAGAAGCTTTATTGCTTTAAGTAAAACACAAGTAAACAAAGAGAGAACATAAAGAAAGAAACAAAGCATTCAAATACCTGCAAAGAATTTGTCATGGACTTTATTTCTGAGTGTTATTTGTATATCAAGTCCAAACATTTTCTTATAGATATATGTTATTTTTAACTATTTTCACTATTTCATCTGCCAACAGAGGCCGACCTGGTCATCACTGAGGTGATGTGGTGGGATAACGGCGTCTATTTCTGCTCCATTGATGCTGCCGGGGACACGACTGGAGACTCAGATAGAGAAATCAGACTCATCGTATATCGTAAGTTTCCTCAGCTGAGGATTTAGTACTCAAAGAGCCTTCTGGTTTTTTTTTTGGTTTTTTTTAATGACTTTCAATTTTTATTTTACACAAAAAAAAAAAATCAGCGGTAACATTTAGTATACATCTGTTTGTTACAAATACCCTCTACCCCACCCACACACAAAACTGTAACACAGAGGTGTCAGTGTGTCCTTTCTTCTGCAGTGGCTTAGCATATAAACAAACATAACAATAAAAAATAGAAAACCAATGCTAATTTTGAGCCTTCTGTTTTTTTTTAATGAAATCTTAATAATTCTGTGTCTCCTGACTTGTTTCCAGACTGGCTGACCGTCCTGTTGATCATCCTCGGAGCTCTACTGCTCATCATGCTCTTCTGTATTTGTTGCTGTCAGTGCTGCCCACAGAAGTGCTGCTGCTACATCCGCTGCCCGTGTTGTCCACAGACCTGCTGCTGCCCCGAAAAAGGTAGAAGAAATTATTTCAGTTCATGCCGTTTTCTAACCATGAACGTATAAAACTACACTCAGGAAAATCATTTTGATTTAATCATTAGTTGTTTTTTTACTTAACCTTAACTTGTCACTTCAGACAACCTAAGTCATGTTGGAGCAGCTGTAAAAATCTGTTTTTGACAAGGAAGATATTTACATGTATCACACAGTACAGTATGAATAAATCAGTCGTGGCTGAATTCTATTGATCCGCCTCAATTACAAGGTCACACTGTCATGATTGACTGGAAAAAACAGAAGAGAGCCTTTCTTAACGTTCTTTGATTCTCTACTCTAAACATGTTAAAATATAATAATAATAATAACTTTATTTCTATAGCACCTTTTAAAAACACAGGTTTACAAAGTGCTTTGACAAACAGCAAAAACAAGAAACAAATAAACCAAACACAGAAGAACATAAACAACAACAAGAACATAACAAATACTAAATACTAAAAATAATTAAACACAATTCAACAGAAAAGAACCCAAAGTGCACGATACCCAACAGACATATAGAACCAGACCATCATAAGAACCATCATAAGAACCATCACAAGAACCATTATAAGAACCATCATAAGAACAATCACAAGAACCAACACAAGAACCATCACAAGAACCATCACAAGAACCATCATAAGAACCATCATAAGAACCATTATAAGAACCATCATAAGAACCATCATAAGAACAATCACAAGAACCATTATAAGAACCATTATAAGAACCATTATAAGAACCATCACAAGAACCATCACAAGAACCATCACAAGAACCATCACAAGAACCATCATAAGAACCATCATAAGAACCATCATAAGAACCATCATAAGAACCATCACAAGAACCATCACAAGAACCATCATAAGAACCATCATAAGAACCATCACAAGAACCATCACAAGAACCATCACAAGAACCATCACAAGAACCATTATAAGAACAATCATAAGAACAATCACAAGAACCAACACAAGAACCATCACAAGAACCATCATAAGAACAATCACAAGAACCAACACAAGAACCATCACAAGAACCATCACAAGAACCATCATAAGAACCATTATAAGAACCATCACAAGAACCATTATAAGAACCATCATAAGAACCATTATAAGAACCATCATAAGAACCATCATAAGAACCATCATAAGAACCATCACAAGAACCATCACAAGAACCCAACAACACGAGCTGAGACCAAGAGGAACCAAAGATTTAAAAAGATGTAAGAAACTAAAAGAGCTAAAAGCAAATAAAAAGAGAGAACAGCAATAAGAAGGTAAGAGCAGGAAAATAAATAGAAACAAGTGATTTAAAAAATGCCAGTTAAGGATTGATACGGATTATAAGGTGCAGAGAATCCTTGACATGATAGTTTTGGTTACAGAGCTGTACTTGTGTTAAGTCTAAATATTAAAAAAATCACTAAACCAGATTCACAAAACTGTTGTTGACCTCCTTTTTTTTTTTGCCTTGGTGTCAGCTGTGATGCAGCACAGGATGATTAAGGAAGCTCAGAAGGCGATGGCTCCCTGGATGAACGGCCAACCCATCTATGCTCCGATCAGCTCCAACGCCTCCTCTCAGGGCGTCCCCATACTGTATTCAGGTAGGAGACACAATGAGGCCTCTCTTGGATGCTTTGTTGATGATCAGTCTGGCTCAGAACCGAGGCCGTATGTTTGATTGTGGTTCTAACAGGACAGAGACAGCACTCTCACAAGTGAAGGAAAAAATTCCTGAAACTTTGTGGAAACTACATTTTATATCTTTAACATTTACAGAAAGTAAATAACTTGATTTGTTTTTTGGTCTTTAACTCCAAATCAAATTGTAAACGTAATTCAGTAACGAGTTGTACATTTCAAAAGTCCGTTTTGAAGTGATGCAATTGAATAATTGATCACAAGACTTCTTGAATGTGGAAGGATGTGTTCATAGTCTTGAAAAAACATAGTATAGCAGACAGAGTGCAAGTCCCGGCTTCCCCTTTAAGCATTTTAGAATCCTTTAACATGTTTTATTTGCTGCCCTACTCTCATGGTTTGGGATAATCAGCAGGCAACATGTTTTCATTTCATCCACAGAGAACAGAAGTTTTAAAAACTTAACCTGCACAACACTTAACAGCAAGCGGCTAATGATCATTTAGCAACAGAGCAAGATATTTCTGCCTGTGGGGCAACAAAACATCACGTCTTCTGAGAGATCTCTCATTGAACTTAAATATATCAGGTTGACACAAGCACAACATGCAATGTTTATTTTATTTTTTTGTTTGTATGAATGTTTAATAGTATTCATTTGAGTTTTTATTTTAATTTTTAATTTTTTAAAATAATATAATTATAAATGAATTAAAAAAATTCTATGTTTATAAGGTTTCTTTGTATCTTCTCGATGTGTCAATTTAAATATTTTGCCAAGAAGTTCTTCAAATCAGCTTTAAAAAATAGAAATGTATTAATAACTTTGTTTCTGCTGCCCCCTAGTGTTCAAAATACATTTCTGCATATTACATTATTCATGTTATTTGCACTCTACTGCCTTCAAATTGCCTTATCTTTTATATATTTGTGTATATTATTATTATTATTATTATTATTTGGCTATGTTTATTTTAATATTTTATTGTTGGCATTCATTGTGGACAGCAAAGAAAGAATTTCATTGTACAGGGAAACACGTTTGAGTCTTTGAATGTCTCTTTTTAAACAACAAACTCTAAACTTCTCCTCCAGGTTCATACTCGGACCACCCGGTCAAACAAAACTTTGCCATGGCTCCCATGCAGCTGTCCCCGATGGCCCTCCAGCAGCAGCCCCCTCCTCTTCCACCTCACCATGTGAATGGCAGCATGCGGAGCAGCATCCAGGGAACCAACCAGGTGCTGGACTACCTGGAGACCCAGGTGAGGGGGATGGATATGGTGGCACCTCAACAGGCTCATTACGCTGTACAAAACATGGCCCCATATCAGTCTCAACCCCAGCACCACCCGGCTCCTCCCGCCGTCCCCTACACACCAGGACCCCCCAGTATGCTGTCGGCCCTGGATGATATCGGGGTGAGAGGGGTAGAGAGACGGGTGATCACCCTGCCTCCTATCATACAGCGTGCACCCAGTTTCTCCTCGCGCAGGGGGCCCGGTGGAGGAGACGCAGCCAGAGGTGGAGCCAGGATCTCCAGCCAGTCGAGTACAAGTACAAACCGCTCTGGGGGAGGCGGTCTCCCACGCAGCAGTCGAGGCTACAGAGACGTCTCTCCTCCCAGACGCGGCATCCTGCGGGAATACAGCGACGACTCGGATCGCGATAACAGGAGAGGAAGAGCGCCGCACAAGAGCTCGAGGAACGAGAGAGGCGGCTCCCCGAGGAAAAGAGGAGGCGGGTCCAGGCCGAGAGCTCGGAGTCGCGACGACCTGATGGAGGAGCTTTACAGCAGAGCGGCTCGGAGGGAGAGGAGCTATTCTCCTCCACAGCGCCGCAACGGATCCTGGAGCTCAGATGAGGAGGACAGCGGGAGGAGGAAAGGAGGCAAAGGAGGCAAAGGAAAGGATTGGCCAGAGAAGCCCCCCAGCTACTCGTCCATCGAGTCCGGGCAAAATAACATCAGGAGGAACTACAACCGTCTTTCTGTAAGATCAACACACAAAAACTGACGTGCAAAATTGCCATCTGTCTCCTTTTGGTATTAATAAAATAATAATAAAGTTTATTTATAAAGCACTTATCAAAACCAACGTCACAAAGTGCTTTACAGGAAAAAGAAAAATCCCAACAGTCAATTACACAACAATAAAATCCTATTAAAAAAGCATGAACAGTGCAGCAATCATCCAATGAACAGAGAGAAGAGAAACAACTGAGACAAAGATCGGCTAAAGTTAACAGTAAAACAAATAAAACATCATGAAACAAGGATTATAAGAAGGCCTTATGATAAAAATGTGTTTTTAAAAGAAGATACTGATGTAGCTCGTCTGAGGTCCTCAGGCAGGTCGTTCCACAGCCGACGAGCCCGAGATACAAATGCTTGATCTCCTTTAGTTTGAAAAGGAATTCTTCCTTCATGTTTGACTTAGATTTCTGTTCTAAGCTTTAGTGCTGCTAATAAAGAACTGTCCACCACTAAAAATCAAACTCAAAATATCTCAACAACTATTGGCTTTATTTCCATTACATGTCTTCAGACTCTGGTGTATTTAACCTTTTTATTTGTAAAGGGGACATGTGTAATGGATAACCCCTAACCCTAACCCTAACCCATGTGCAATATTAAACAGAAATGTTGCCATTTGATGCATTGTACCAGAGTTAGCTTAGAGCTAGTTTACATCTGCAGTCCCTCGTGCTCACCTGTTAAAGTTTTTGGATGACGTTGTTGATCCCCTGACTTTTTAAGCAACAACAAGAGGTTTGCTGCTCTCTGGATTTCAGTAAAAAAAAAGTGAAAAGTAACTCTAATTGGAATGGAATTTGCTTCAAACATCTCACTTAGGATTACGTCACCTTGAATTTGAATCTGAACCAGCGTCGAGACAAAGTTTTAATTTCACCATCACTCTGCTTAAAAACCAAATACCTGTCATGAGAGTCTATTCTGCCTCAGCAGCCATTTTTGTGTTTGGTGTTAATTGGCCAAAGTTAGCGCGCTTTAGCTTCTTAACATCTGCACTTTTTCACTGTTATTGTTAGCATGTTAGCATGTTAGCACACAATGGAGAGATATTATTTTTTTATTGGTCAATTTATTGAACATGTTAAGAAAATAAAAACACAAAATACAAAGGAAAAAACAAAACAAACTGGATCCTCATGATCCATAGCAACAAATAAATAACTCAAATAATATAGTTCATGTTCAAAAAGGGATAGGAAGAAGTTAAAACCTTTTCTGGTCCTACCCCTTCTTAATTTTGTGCATTATTCACAGAAAAGTAAAACGTTTTCATCAATCAGTGTATGATGTTGGACTTGTTGGCCAAAACAAATTCAGTTTTTAGACAAAATAAGAGAACAGATTAACCAAGACCATCAGCCAAGAAACAACCAAATATAAAAACAGAAAGTCACTGCTCCAGCTCATATCTATTCAATAATTTATATAATATATTCTTAAGACATATGAGCACTGGTTGTGAAATATTGATCCTAAAATTGGATTGTGTTGAACTTCTTTGTCTTTGTTGTTATGTTCTGCTGCTTGTGTGTGATGATAAATCATATCTCCCTTTAACCTTGCCTCCTTCCCTTTTCCTCTCTCTTAGGACAGAAGCTCCCGTAGTGGCACCAGCGTAGTTATCTGAAGCATTTCAAGGTGAAGATGAAGATAGATGAAGAGTAGAGCCTTGATCTGTTTAATCAGCATACAAGGATGAAGTTGTGTAAATCTGTTGTCATGTACTGTACTGATATACTTTAACTCAATATGCACTGTGTTTCCCATCTGTGGTTGTTGAGTCCATTAACTCTGTCCTCACTGCATTCAGTGTTTGTTTGTAATGTAAGTTTTCTCTCTGGTGATGGATCATTTCCACTCTGTTGGTCTTTATGAAGAAAATGTTCAACAGTTTCAATGACAGTCAAATTGTGTGTTTATTATATTTGCTTATTAGCTTACTTTCCTATTTTGCATAAATCCTGTACTGTTTCAAGTTTTTTTTTTTTTAAGTCAGCCAGGAGAAGAAAGTAAAGTTGAAGGCAGGACAAAGAAAGCAGACTCGTGCTTTTTTTTTTTTTTCAGAAAAAAAAGATATAATTGTAATTTTCATAAATGTTTGCTTTTTTTAATGTGATGTTTTAAATAAACCTTTTCGATACATCTGTGGTGTTTGTCTCTGGATATTATACAAGATCTGTTTTAACCAGACAGCCATACTAAATACTAACTAAACATATATTTAAAAACTGTTTCTAAAGTAGGACTAGCGACCGGGCAAAATGCTTGCTTTTAGAGTTTTCTTTTTTCTTTTCTTTTTTTTTTTTTATTAGGTGCAATAGCGTGACAAACTGGTGATATATACATAACAAATGAGGCACTAAAAAAAAACAGACAAGGTCAGGACAACAACTCTAAAATACAGTAAAAAAAGATGAATAATAATAAATAAAGACAGCAAAATACTAAGACATCAATAGACACACATCAGACTACAACCAGCAAAACTACAAAACTATATGAAATACCTAAGAAAGGATACAAGAAGTGAAAGAAGCGATAGAGAGAAGGGGAAGGAGAGAAGGTGCTTTGTGAAGGGGACTTGAGAGGTAGAAGAGAGTTGAGGAGTTGAGCAGTGTGTCTGTGTTGAATATGTTAATGTTGAACAATGTTGTGGTGTGAGAGGTGAGAGGTTGTGTAATGATTCACTTGAATGATTGGCTGCAGCCGGGGTTTTCTTTTAGTTTTTACATTTAGCTGATAGTAAGCCATCTGAGGTCTCCAAAGAAGAAGAGAAGCTGGAGGAACACCCCTCAGATGTATGTACAAGCTTCTTGCCCAATATGGGTCTTTTGGATTAACCAGCTGGGATGCTGCCGCGAAGGTGTTGCATAATGTTGTACAAATATGCCATCCTCTTTTCTTACCTGTAGGTAATGTTCTCTAGAGGACCGGCGTGTCTCTCAACCGGAGGGTCGGGGGTTTGATCCCCAGCTCCTGTAGAAACATGTCCGATGTGTCCTTGAGTAAGACACTTAACCCCAAGTTGCTCCTGCTGCTTCGACGACAGCGTATACATTTGTATAAATGGGATTGGTTACTTCTGATGGTCAGTTTACACAGCAACCTCGGGTAGGTGTAACCTGCGCTGTTAAAGCGTTTTAAGTGTTCAGAAGATTAGAAAAACATGCTAAACAAGCTCAAGTCCATCTAGGCTACTTAAAAGTAATGTAGGCCTACAATAACTATCTATTACAAGGGTCCCCAAACTACGGCCCCTCCCCACATTTGGCCCAGCCCTCAGAACAATTCAGAATGCATTTTAAAAATCAAAATTGTAATATATATATATTTTTTTGTCATCGGCCTATAAAAGTTTAACATTTCAAATAAAATGTTCTTAAGCTGTGAACTTTTATCATCATTAACTCTTTCAACACACGCACAGAACGTGACATTTGACCTGAAAACAAACGGTAAAAAGGTTAGGGAAGAGAAAATTTGATTCAGAATTCAGGGTATTTAACCAACAGTGGACTAATGATTTTATTTTGTTGTTGGCTGTTTGTCTCATCTGTCAAGAGGCGGTGGCTGTTAAAAAAGCTAAAAAAAACGCCAAGTTCAACTGAACCAATCTCCTGAGATAAAATCCATCTCCACAATAACACCGGTCGTCATGCCTGCACATGTTATTTTCTGTTACTTACAGACTCTGGGCCCCAATCAGGGAAGGCAAGGCAAGTTTATTTATGATGCACATTTCAACAACAAGGCAATTCAAAGTGCTTCAAACAAGACTTCAAAAGCATCATGACAGAGGAAAGAAAAGAAACATTAAAATAGAACATAAAAAATAATAATAATAATAATAATAATAAAAATAATAACAAATAAAAAAAATCACTGGATTTATTAAATCTGAAGATATGTTCAAATAAAAATAATTCAAAGTGAAGGAAGGAATGAGGCCCTCAAAGAAAAAGGTTTGGGAACCCCTGATCTATCAAGACAGTCACTTTCGTGTCCAACAGGGGGAAGCAAAGGACATTTGAATATGCTGAAGGCTGAAGAGCAGTGCTGCCACTTGAGACTTTAGTTTTTACTTTAGTTTACTTTACTAATTAAACACATGAATTTGTATTTGCAATCAAAATGTCAACTTATTTAGAATATAATTGTGTTGCATGTTGTGTGCACACATTGAAGCTGAAGGTGGAGCTTGTGTTTACTGAATCAGGGGAGGAGGGGGGGCGGGGTTTGGCCCTCCTCTGCTCTCTGATTGGTTGCTCCTCTGTTTGGGGGAGGCCGACTGACTTGGGGGGGGGAAAGTGAAACAGTCAATGTCAAAATATTCCTGGATCAGCTGTTAGTTGTCGATCCGCCCCATCATCCACAGAGAACAACAGTCATCGTGAACAGAAGTTGATGAAGATTTGAAGTCAAAGTTTCTGCAGCAGCTTCTCGTCGGTTCCAGGTGAGGCTAACATGTGAGCTACATGTGAGCTAGCTTTAGCAGCTGCGCAGACAATGATTTTCTTAAAAGCAGCTAACAGGAGCTAGCTGAGCTTCTGCAGGATGAAAGCAGATATTCACATGAGCATATCGGCTTTACTATTTAATTCCTTCTAAAATAGTATTTATTAATGTGTTTAAAGTAAAACATGATGCTCAGTCCACCTGTTGTTTATTAGCCTGTGTTAGCCTCATGCTAATGTTTGAGACTCTTGGTGAAGGTTGTTTTCAGGAGCGCAGAGCTGCTGAACTCCAGTTATTCACGGTTTGTCTGGACTTCCTCGGTCAGGTGTCCTCTCTCTGACCTGAAAGGTAAACCCTGATCTTCAGCCAGAGCCGGTCAGAACCATTTTGGTGCCCTGGGCAAGATTCAGCAGGTGCCCCTTAAATTGCAGCCAGTTTGACCATCAAAGATTATTTTCATCCACTTAGAGAAAACTGGCTTAAGGCTTTATATTTAACATTATTTATTTATTTAAAAAATAAAGAATAATAGTATTTATTATTTTATAAAATACTGAATAAACATGAATAAAATGGTAATAACTCTAATATTTCTTATAAATAAACACAAAATAAAATAAATAAAAACAACTAGTGTAACAGAACAAACAATACAAACAGTGCAGGGAGCAGAAGTGGGGACAGCAGGGGATGGTTTGAAATGTTTTAAAATTACATCTGGAGAGAGAAGATGAGCATTTGTTAAACAATCTGCATTTTATAATATAGTGTGAAAACAAAATATTATTTTCTGTTCAGAGCAGAACAGAAACCTCAGTGTAGTTTTTCAGGGGAGCCCAAACAACCAGACCTACAGCATGCACAGCTACTGTATCTGTTCAGAGAGGACAAAATGCTTTCATGCTCTTAGACATCAGTACTCTAAAGGCAGGAGGTTAAAACTATTAATGACAACAGGAGGTGGAAAATAAACATTTTAATCGACTAGGCTGAAAGCTAACTAAGTACAGAGATGTCAGTAAATATAAAGGTAGGTTTTGTGTCCCAAACGACTCAGCCTACTTCACAAAAGAAGAGGTGTATTTGGAGGCTGGCGCCCCTATGCCACGGGCCAGCCCTGCCTCCAGCAGAAGGGTTTTGACTGGGTGTCTCTGAATGTGTTTTTGCAGGCAGCATGATGAACTCCCTCCCAGGAAGAGCCGCTCTGTCCCTGTGTAGGCGTACGGCGTCGGCGGGCGGGATGGGGGTCTTCGCCGGGGGGATGCCAGCTGACTGTCTCCAGGCTGTGCGGGTCTGTCACTCCGGGACGGGCAACAAGCCCAGCATCAGCACCAAGAAGAGGGGCTACGACATCACCAGAAACCCACACCTCAACAAGGTGAGCTTACCTGTCCATCACCTGGACTCTGAGGCATGAGATAAATATACCATACATTCCTCAGCTGGGTCTCAAATGTCTACAGGAGTAGTGGAAGGTTCACAGCTGTTGACCTGTGCCTTTTTAAAAACTGCTTTAGATGTCTCTTCTTCTCTGGTGTTGTAGTTTTTTTTGTATTATATCTTTGCTTTAATACAGTCTATAGCTTCTGTACAGTTTATTTTAATTTACTTAGCTGTTACTACAATTTTTTATTTATTTTTTTATTTGTACTTGTATTTGAATAATGCTATTCTATTTTAGGATAGGATAATACTTTATTGAGCCCCAGAGGGGAAATTCGGGCGTTGCAGCAGCACAGACAAGAAAGCTCAAAATACAAAATACACATTAAACAGAATAGATAAGATAAGATAAATAAAAACGGGGGTATATACAAGTACAAAATGAATGATGAAGTTAACTATGCAGAGAGTTGAGACAGTATTTGCACGGAATGGCAAGATAAAGTGAGAAGTGATGATTAAAGTGACTTGGTATGATAAATAGCAGCAAGTCATGTAAACAGCAGAGAAGAGAGGCAGTGTTGTACCACAGTAATGCAATTATTTTATATATAATTTTAACTTTTTTTTGTAGATGACTCAGAGAGAAACGCACAAAAATTCCAATGCACCTGTACTGTCCTGTACCTGTGCAAATGGCAATAAACATCTATTCTATTCTAGTCAGGAACAATTTAAAGGTGCAGCAGGAAAATATTCGCACACTGAGAAGAACGAAAGTGGACAGACATTTCAGATAATCTGAATTTCTGCAGCTCTTACTTTTGTTGGTTCATCCCAACATATTCTGATGGGAACAACCTTGGCAGCACTCCTGTCTGTACTTTTAATAATAATAATAATACATTTTATTTATAAGCGCCTTTCAAGACACACAAGGACACTGTACAACAATCAACATTTAAAAAACAACGATGGATAAAATCAGCATACAATAAAAGAAATGAGATGTAGGACAGAGTAATTACAGTTAAAATGTTAGAGATCTTGAACAGATGGGTTTTGAGTCTGGATTTTAAAGATGGGGAGAGAGTCTTTTGTTCTACTCTGTGTATGTGAGTACTTGGCTGCTGCATCTACACTACAGCGTAAAAAAGTTGTTTCTGCACAGAGTTCCTCAAAGTCCAGAATTTCACTTTCTCTGTGTGAGCTGTTACTAAAGACAGCGCCACATCCTGCATACCATGTGGCGATTCAGAATCAGAAATACTTTTATTTAAGCCAGGGGGGGGGGGATGCACTTGTAATGCCAAATTTCATTTCTAAGTGAGATAAGAGTGTTTAAACATCCACCTTCTGATAGTTCTCCCTTTACATTCATCTGATCACTCTGTCACACTCTGGCTGCTTCCTCTTTGTTGTTGTAAAGCTGAAACATTAGCTATAGGGTTAATGTTAGTTGACTCACACGTTGTTGTGTCTGTATTATTCCTGAATAACATCAGGGCTTTTGCAGCCATGATATGTATTTTTTTCAGTTAGATTCCAGATGTGCTGCAGTTTCACAAACTGTGCCAGAACATCGTTCACTCATTTACTCACCAGATGTTTTTAATTGCATTTTTCAGTGTAAACAGGGGATCTCTTTTGATGCCTTGCTAACTCTACAATACGAGCAGGAAAGACACTTTTACTGAGTTTATTGCTTTGGTTTAGGGTTTATGGGAGGTCAATCCCAGTTCCTTCCTCTGCTGGTGCTCAGTCAGCAGTTATGTGTTGTAGAGGCCATTTTAATCATGGTAGCTTTAGTTTCAGAAGTATGATTTAAGTTTGTGCTAATAGAGCATATTTGTTGTGTTGTTATAAATAAGTATTAATTTATGAGAAGTATTTGATTTGACATGGAAAATGTATGGTGAATAATGGATTTATTTGGGCTTATTTTGGCAGGTATTTTGTGTTATTGGTGGTGGAGTCGAGTTGATTAATTTGGGTGCGATGCACAGGTGGGGAGAAAAAATTAGATGGTCTTTGTTTGTGGATTGTGGTGGAGGAATAGGAGCCTGAATTTGGACTGAATTTTCTTTACATAAACTAAAATCACACAGTTGTCACTGAGCCCCTCTGCTGGATATATTGACTGTATTTCAGTCAGATTTTTATTAAGAGGTTACTGTTTTCTCTCTGAGGTCCAATGAAAACGTCTCATAACAATAAACAATGACCTCTCTCCTCTATTTGATTTCGTCATGATGTTTTACACAGTCTTATTAAGTTGTAACTTCCCAGTAATCATTGATAAGGTTGGATTGAAGTCATTAAAATAGTGGTTAATAATCTCTACCATGCATGTTTAGTTTCACTCTCTGCTTGTGTTAATTACAGCCACCGCTCAGAGCGCCACCTTTAATGGGTTTACTTTAACCAGCTCGCTCTAATAGGTTTAGTTTAATCTGTGACTCTCTCTCTCTGATTGTTGTGTACGTTATTTGTGTTGTTGGATCGTTGTGTTTGAAGCTTTCCCTGCACAGTGACACTCCTGTCCTTCTCCAGCGTCAATGTCGTCTGACTTGTTCATATTAAAGGCGTCGGTGTATCAGAGTGTCTCCTCACCTCTGGCAGGCAGACCTGTTGTTGGTGTTTGCAGCTATTAAGTGTGTGACAGGACGCTTGTAAGGCGTTGTTCAGCTGTTGAGCATCAATTGGAAAGCATGCGGCGTGTGGAAAAAACAGACGATGTAATGATTGTAAGACGAGATGGGGGGGGGGGGGAGAGGGGATATTAGAGGCACTATTGCATTTTGCACCCTGAGAGAAAAATCTCTCTGCATGAAAAGACCAAACCATTTCGATGTCTAATTTGTCTGCCAGTGCAGAAAATATTCATTTTTTCAAAGTTTTCTTCATGTAAATATTTCCACCCAAATTAAAGGCTTTATATGTGATTTTTTTTTGATCCAGCAGATGTCGCCCTTGAGCACCAGCATGAAACCAAAACAACTCACGCTGCATTGTTGTGTTAGCATGCTAATGCTAGCGATCTTTATTATGCTGGTATCTTCACACTGCATGTAAATTTACCTGAAATGAGCGTGATCTAGAAACACAGTTAAGCAGTGAGTACAGTATGTTATTCTTCTTTTCTCTAGTCCCTCAATTAAACAACTTTTATACACGAGGGGAGGAGTCAGCCGGCCGTCCTGGCGATGTAAACAAAGTGAAGATAGGACTCTGAAAACTCTGAAAACATCACAGACAGTGGGACTCGGGTGTTACACCCATTGTAGACAGTCATGACTCACAGAGTTATTTTCAGAGGAGATACTTGATTTCTACATTTAAGTGTGAAAAATGATATTAAGCCTTTAAAGCACTTTTCAGCATCAGATTAAAACACTTAAAATGAGTATTGCAAGCAAAATCTTGAATTTTGACAAAATAAAAACTAATATGAAGCGATTTATTTTAGCCTAGTTTTTTTTTTAAATAAGTATATAATCACTTCTATCAGGGTTCAGTTTGCATCACATAACTTTTAATAAAGCTAAAGACCTCATATGCTTCAACGTGCTTCTATTAACTGTGATCCATCGGTACAATACGGTACTCTAAAAGTTCATGTGTTAATAAAATCTCTCTACAGTCGAGCAAACTGACTCTTAGAAGGCCAGTTTATTTTCCATGTAGGTCAGTGTTTCCTCTGGCGTGCGAGAATGGAAAGGAAACGGAGGGAGCGATGAAGCGGAGACGATGGAAGAGAAGAGGAGCTGACGGGGGGAGTTAGTCGAGGCTCCCTCACTATTGGACAGAATAAATAGATTAAAGCTCACACTACCCTCCAATCACTCTTCTTTAGAAGGCGTGCCAACAGAAGAGAAGCAGTTCTAATCATAACCAGACGGCAGAGGGGTGCAAGGCTGCTGCTTACCAAAATAAAAGCATGGCCTTGTGTTCTTAAAGTTACAAAGACTTTTTGCAGCGTTCCCCTTACTGTTACTCTCAAACTGATGTTTCAGACTTTTATTTTAAGTTCCTTACTTTCTGTTTTTAATGGAAACACCGTAAGAACTAAAAGAGAGTAATACAGAGAGTATACCTACACAACCTTTAAATGTTCTTATGTGTCAAATTATGACCTTAATATTGTTATTTAAAACCTTATGAGTGAATATGAATTAAACCTATGCACATACACACGTTAACCTGATCAAATTACGGTTCTAAAACAAAACTACAAAATACGACTTTTAAGTAACTTCTTATCAATGTGCAGGTGAAACAAAATAAATACACACCTCGTGCCTCAAACAGCGGGGTGCTTAATAAAAGATATGACCGTAATACTGAACGTTTGAAACACATGTAAGCAGGTTTTAGTTACTGTTTCCTTTCACTTCCTGTACTTTTCCTTTCAAAATAAGAGCATCCGTCTTTTCGATGTAACTAACAGGAAGTTATCACCAAACCAACACAAAAGAAACCACAGACTACTGGGTAATTTACACTTTTCCTGGACTTTTCACTGTCGCCTTGCTGGGTTTTGTTTTTAGAGCAATGCTTCCACTCAAAACAGCAAAATAATTCATGACCCTGAGAACAGATGAAAAAGACCACTGTATTTGGGCGTGGTTATGACTCATAACTAACCTCAAACTCTGATGACTAACACATGAGTCACTGTGGTCTGAGTATTCCGGCTTCTTTGTGGACTTTACCCAGACTGAACTCTTTTAGGAATGAGTTGTATAACCGCTGCTTCCCCTCTCTCTCTCGCCCTGCAGGGAATGGCTTTCACCCTGGAGGAGCGCCTGCAACTGGGCATCCACGGCCTGCTGCCCCCCTGCTTCCTCTCGCAGGACGTGCAAGTGCTGCGTGTAATGAAGAGCTACGAAACTCGCAGCAACCCTCTGGACAAGTATGACAAAAGACACAAACACGACAGGGCATACTGGAGAGGTTTGGACGACTATGCAGCCTCAGATGTTAAATGACTAGGCCCCTCCCCCTTACAGTTTGGGTCAAATCTTAGTGAGTCACATGAGTTGCATGCAGTTGTTGCTTTTGCCTGATTTGAAGAATGATCAAAAGTTTAGTCAGAGTCGCACAAGACACTTTTAAAGCTTAAACAGCCTGTTGTTTCAGAAAGATCTAAAACTGAAGAATCCCTGATTTGATTCATACCAGAGACACTCTCTCTCTCTCTCGCCCTCTCTCTCTTTCTCTCTTTCTCCCTCTCTCGCCCTCTCTCTCGTTCTCTCTCTCTCTCTCTCTCTCTCTCTCTCTCTCTCTCTCTCCCTCCCTCTCTCTTCATTTCACCTCACCATGTCACTGTGACTCTGTACTCTGGACATTAAAACATATCAGCGTGATTCAAGTAATAAAAAGTGTCCAAAGCTCTGTGAGGTCGAACTTTGAGCCAAATGCTAACATCAGCACACTTTAATGCTTACAGTGACGACGCCTAACATTCTGATGTTTTAGACTGTCTGCAGGATAATAGAACTTAAACTGAGTCTGAGTCAGGCTGCACAGGATGTAATGTTTACTGGAGTGGACTTGAATCATCCTTGCACCTTACTGTTTTAAATTGTATTTTAATTGATCACAAGTGAATTATTTCATTATCTTATACAAATCTTTATTGTATCCAGATGATTATGCCGTTAAAGAGGTCATATTCTGCCCTTTTTGGGGTTCATATATTTAATCTATGTACCTACTAAAGTATCTTCACAATACTTAAAAAGTGTCTGTTTTCATGAACTGCCGCTCCATGCACCGGCTCTCTTCTGACTCTCTCTCTAAGGCTCTGAAGTGACCACGTTCAGAGTCCCCACGTGTGCCAAGTCTGATCTGATTGGTCGGCCTGTCGGCTCTAGCCGTAATTGGTCAGTCGCTCAGCACGGTTCTCGGAAATGTCACGCCCCTTTTACCATATTGGGAATGCAGCCACTTTGGCTCCGAGGGGAGCAAAAACATTAGCACGTTAGCACTACTGTGCTACCGCAGGCTACGGCATATCGTGGGCGTGCTACAGAAGCTAACGGGCGTGCAACATGAGCTGCTCGGCCACAACGAGCCAATGGGCTTAGATCAGTGATCTCACACTGACAAGACGTCACACTGGCAATTTTTTTTCAAGGGGGGCTAGAACCGAGCGTTACATGCAGCTAATGCTACAGCTAACAGGAGGACGTAGGAGAAGCTGCGTTTCTGCGGACTTTGAATTTTTGCACATAGATGTGACTAAACATGCACAGGACACTTGGAAAACACACTAAAGAGCAGATAAAACCAGAAAAAGCAGAATATGACCCTTTTAACATTAACCCATTATGTCAAGAAATGCGTTCATTATTATCTTGAGTTAAAAACATTATTAACTTGTGATGTTGATAAAACCTTCATTTACTCACTGCCATTCTCCGCTTCCACAGCTTTACAGTGTTCATCGTCATAGTTGATCACTATAGTATAGCATAGAAGAGTGGTTCCTAAGTGGTGGGTCAGGACCCATAAGTGGGTCGTGGAGCTGTTTTCAGTGGGTCACGATTGTGTGCATGGACAAAAAAAGGTGTCAAAAAGTCTATGAAGTGCTTTTTAAACTATTTGTTTTATTCATTTTCTTTGTTCTGTCACATGTTTTATAATGACTGAGATCCAAACTGCACCATTTTTCATTAAATTAATCTGATTGGTCGATAAAAAAAAATGAAATTTGGGTTGCAATTCTTCTGTGAAGGTTGTTAGTGGGTCCTGAAGCTGGACCAGTTGAGAACCACTGGTATAGAAGACTATTATATAAAGTTGTAGAGATACTTCAGTGGCTGTTATTGGTGATTATATGCTTCATGTATTGATTTCCTTTTGAATGCATTTGGCCCTCTATATAGATGACAATCATGCAGAAAGGTGTAGTAACAGTTAACTCTGATCAGAGATCTGTCAGCTCTCTAAAACAGGAGTCATGATGTCGACTTGTTATATCTCTTTTTGTCTCAGGTACATCCTGCTGATGACGCTGCAGGACAGAAACGAGAAGCTGTTCTACCGTTTGCTCACCTCTGACATCGAGGAGTTCATGCCCATAGTGTACACTCCCACCGTCGGCCTGGCCTGCCAACAGTACGGACTCGCCTTCAGGAGACCCCGGTGAGATCATTTTTACATCCAACAGTATCTATGATGCTTGAGAATATGCTGCATATTTGTCTACATATGTACATGCATTAGAAATTATGAATTAAATGTGATAAAGGTAAATCACAGTGTCTCTATCCCATGTTTGCAGACAACAGACAATCTTTTTGAAATTCAGCCTCACTTGAAAAACAATTATTTTTTGAATGGCTTAATGAGTAAAAAAAAATCTTAAGATGACTTTTAATTTCATGTTATTTTGTATGTTATATCTGGATTTTACACTTATAAACTCAGCTAATAAAGTTTGACAGAACCAAAAATAAGTATCATTTTTTGCCTTTTCATCTCCACATGAGTTTCATTGCCAAAATCCTTTTGCCCTGTAATTCATAAAATCACTGCAGTTTGTTTGTTTTAAAATCCTGAGGCTCTTATGGTTTGTTATTTGGACTGTCTATAAATAAGTAAATAAAAACATGCTGTATACAGGACGCTGATTTAAAAACAAACAAAACATTCAAAAAGTGTAACCTGGGCTCTCTCTTGCGATCTCATTGTCAACAGTGGACTCTTCATCACCATCCATGACAGAGGCCACATCGCCACAGTGCTCAACTCCTGGCCTGAAGAAGACATAAAGGTGAAGACAAACACACACACATGCACCACAGCTTCTTCTGCTTGAGATATAACAAACCTATCAATAGAATAGAATAGATGTTTATTGCCATTTGCACAGGTACAGGACAGTACAGGTACATTGGAATTTTTGTGCGTTTCTCCCCGAGTCAGCTTCTACAAAAAAGTTAAAATTATATATAAAATAGAATAGCATTAGAAGAAAAAAGGAATGAAGTACAAATAAAAAAAATAAAAAAAACAAGCTGTATTAACAGCTAAGTAAATTAAAATAAACTGTACATAAGCTATACACTGTATTAAAGCAAATATATAATACAAAAAATAACAAAGGGGAACACTGTACAATGACATTTTTTTCCACAGTTTACAGTTCCAAAATTATTTGGACTCTACTGTCTTCAAATTGCCTTATTTTTTGTATATTTTTGTATATTTGTATATATTATTATTATTTTTTTTTTTATGTTTAATTTTAATATTTTATTGTTGGCATTCATTGTGGACAGCAAAGAAAGAATTTCATTGTACAGGGAAACATGTTTCCTACTGTGCACATGACAATAAACATTTTGAATCTTGAATAAAATGAAAATATAAAAATGTTTTCTTGTCTCTACTTTCTACATCTCTTATTGCACACATATTTTTCACATTATATAATTACACTGTTTTTTTGTTTTTTGTTTAATACTATCAACCTATCCTTTTCATAATCTTCTCCTTTTGATATTTTGTTTTCAGGCCATTGTGGTGACAGACGGGGAGCGTATCCTCGGCCTGGGCGACCTGGGGGGTTATGGGATGGGGATCCCTGTGGGGAAGCTGGCTCTGTACACGGCCTGTGGCGGAGTTCGGCCGCAGCAGTGTCTCCCCGTGCTGCTGGACGTCGGCACAGACAACCAGGTGAGCGCAGAGCTGCAGGAGGATTTATGAGCTGCTGCAGAACTTCATATCGCACAATAGTTGTTACTATCATCAATATCAGATTGGTGCTATGGTAATCATTTATAGATTCATACCGATGATGTCACTCATGAATGAACTTTGACGTCTGATTGACTTTCGGTCCAGGCGCTGCTCGATGACCCGCTGTACATCGGCCTGAAGCACAAGAGAATTAGAGGGAAAGAATACGACGAGCTGGTCGACGAGTTCATGCAGGCGGTTACAGACAAGTAAGTGGAAACACAAATCAGCCAATGAGGTGTGAGCAATCCAGTCTCCGTCTGACCCCCCCCCCCCCGCCTCACTTTTTCCCTGCAGGTACGGGATGAACTGTTTGATACAGTTTGAGGATTTTGCCAACAGCAACGCGTTCCGCATTCTGAACAAATACAGGAATCGATACTGTAGCTTTAATGACGACATCCAAGGTACGCAACAAAAAAAAGTTAACTGTGGATTTAAGATGTAAAAAAAAATCTATTTAATTTTAACCATCCACTAATTCCACATCATCATCCCTTGCTTCCCTAAGCCAACAAATATCACACTTTTCTTTGTCTTTTGTAGGCACGGCCTCAGTTGCTGTTGCTGGAGTGTTGGCTGCGCTGAAGATAACCAAGAACAAACTGTTAGAGCACACTTTTGTTTTCCAAGGGGCAGGCGAGGTGAGACGCTGATTTTTCTGGTTTTTTTAAATATAAAAAAAACTGTTCTTCATTTTAAGAGACTAGTAAGACCTCGCCACAACTCCGATGACACATTTTTATTTTATTTATTATTATAGGAACACCCAATAGACAAAAAAGAGGTACACTTCACCTCTCCATAAAGCCAGGACAAAACAAAACACAGTAAAATAAAGAAAAAACAAACAAAAGAAACAAAACAAAAAATTAAAGTAAAAAGTAAGACCCTTCCCGCCTCCATCAACCATCAAACCAGTCTGCCCTCCCCCATCCCCCATCCCACCCCAATCTTTATAAATGGAAGATAAAAAAGATAGTAAACAGAAGGAAGAGTCAGTTACTCAACATATCAGTGAACATTTGTAACTGAACAGCTTTCATCTAACCATAAACCAGGAAAGATAAAACTAAGAATTGTATTAAATAAGGGGTTGAAAAAGAACAAGAGAATCACTTGCCAGATCAAGAAACAAAACATTTTGCAAACGCCAAGTAAAACTTGAGTGATGATGGCATATATGTACATGCATATATATATATATATATACACACACACACACACACACACACACATACGTACGCATTCATCCATATTTCCCCGATTAACCCGATGACACATTTTAATGAAGGAGTCTGTGATGTAAAGTGAAAATTATTGTTTTGTTTTTTTTCTATTCCAGGCTGCTCTGGGAATCGCTCACCTGCTCATCATGGCCATGGCCAAAGAGGGAGTGCCAAAAGAAGAAGCCGCCAAGAGAATCTGGATGGTGGACTCAAAAGGTCTCATTGTGAAGGTAATGTGTGTTTTGTGTGTGTGCTTTGTAGGTGAATCCTCCAACAAGTAGGATATAAACAGAGATTCATGATTACAGGGAAGGGGCCATATAAACCATGAAAAGGAGGAGTTCGCCCACGATCACCCACACCTGAAGACCCTGGACGAGGTGGTGCACACCATCAAACCCACCGCCATCATAGGTGAGTCCACCTGTAGGAAACTAAGAGGTTTCCCTGAAGACTGAGCAGCAGTTACTTAATATCCTCCAGAAACATTTTTGTTTTTAATGGTGTTCTAAAAGCATTTTGAATAACCTGAGTTGTATTTTTCATCCATCTTTGGTTTAGTATTTCCTGCTCAGTTGTTGAAAAACAGGTGAATGTCCTTCCTGACGCTCTGCTCATCAGAATAACAAAAAACAAAATCAACTAATCCACCCTGTGTTTGTAATCTTAACGCCTCCTCTGGTGTTTTAGATCTCGATGTTATTATCGTTTGGCCTTAATTCAAACATGGCATGAAGGATGAACTGGAAGAAATGTCCGGGGTTCAAATCAAAACTGATAAGATAAGATGTTCTGTGTTTTATATCGCAGAGTAAATGATGAAGATGTAATTAATGTTTTAATCAGATCTACAATTGCTTTGTTGAAAACGACAGTTTGAAGATTGTTTAGCTTATTTTCTTGGTTTATTTTGAAAGGGGACATGCACATGATCACAACTGTAGGGCTGGAGTTAGCTATAAAGCTAATTTACATCTGAGGTCAACAGCAAGAACATCACAAATGCAAAATACTAAAAATAATTAAATACAATTCAACAGAAAAGAACCCAAAGTGCACGATACACAACAGACATATAGAACCCAACCATCATAAGAACCATCATAAGAACCCAGGCAACACAAGAACCCAACAACACGATCTGAGACCAAGAGGAACCAAAGATTTAAAAAGATGTAAGAAACTAAAAGAGATAAAAGCAAATAAAAAGAGAACAGCAATAAGAAGGTAAGAGCAGGAAAAGAAATAGAAACAAGTGGTTAAAGGATCAAAAAAACAATAATATTAATAAAAATAAAAAGTAAATATACATATAAAACATAAATAGTATAGTATAGTAGTAATCGTATATCACAAAGACAGCATATTACAAAAATGCATCACATTCTCTTCTTCTCTTGTAACTTGGTTTCAATCCCGCTACTGATGTCACAACTTTACAATTTAGTTCAAAAACATAATTTTTCCCACAAGAACCACTTCAATTTGAGCGTATCTGGTTGAAACACACGGCTCCATAAGCCACATCCGAGCTCGTTTGACGTTGTTCTGTTTCCTGGACTTGAAGGGGTGGCTGCTGTCGCTGGAGCGTTTACTGAGAAGATTATCAAAGCCATGGCGTCCTTCAACGAGAGGCCCATCATCTTCGCTCTGAGCAATCCAACCAGCAAGGCCGAGTGCACCGCGGAGCAGTGCTACCAGCTCACAGAGGTAACGACCAGCCTCTCTGTACTGAAGTACATGCCGATAGTGTGTGTCTAAGTGTGTCCTGATCAGGTTTGATGTATTTTGTTTCTGTTTAAAAATGAGAACTGAGACATGCAGACTCTACCTCAAAGATGATAAAATCCTCTTTTTTTTTTTTTTAAATAAGTGTAGTTCTCTTTCAGAGTCATGACTCAGAGTTATTTTCAGAGGATAGACTTAATTTATATTATATTTAAGTGTGAAAAATTACATAAAGACTTTAAGGTGGATTTACACACCAGTCTTCATTTGACACAGTCAACAACTGATAAGATATTTTGGTGGTTGGCAAACATTACTCTTGAAAACATGAAATGTAGACACTGAATGATCACATGGATATCCTGTACAGTGGTGAGTCATCTTGTGCAATCTGCCCTCTTTTTTTTTTTTGTTGATATTTTGTGTACTGCACTCTACTGCCCCCTGCTGTTATAGAAACATTCTTCTGCTGTCTTTTAAAATGTCAACAAAGAAAAAGCAGGCACTCCTCTTATCTTTGAAGACGACTCGCTCTTTCCAGTCGTTACAGTAAATCTCTCCTCCGTCTCCTCTTCGTTTTGTGTGTTTTCAGGGCCGGGGCATCTTTGCCAGTGGAAGTCCGTTCGATAAGGTGACGCTGTCCGATGGACGCACCTTCTACCCCGGCCAGGGCAACAACGCCTACGTCTTCCCCGGCGTGGCTTTGGGCGTCATAGCCTGCGGAGTGCGTCACATATCTGACGATGTGTTCCTCACCACAGCAGAGGTGTTACCTCCAGTCTACAGTTTATTAATGACACGTTTACTTTAATGTGATGAGGCTGTTAAATCTTCTTGTGTCTCTCTCAGGCGATAGCTGACATGGTAACAGAGGAGAACCTGGCTGAGGGAAGACTCTATCCTCCTCTGAGCACAATCAGAGAGGTGTCCTTCAAGATCGCAGTGAAGGTGAGACAACTTTTACACCTCACAGTTTTCAAATTAACCTCTTATATTACACATTTACTGGGACTTCATGTAGTTCCATGATCATTTAGGAAAACGTGATATCATAAATCCTAATGATCACTGACTTGTTAAATTGATCGTCTTATTTTTTAACTGTTATTTAACCAGGAGAAAGTCTCATTGAGATTAAAAGTCTCTTTTACAAGAGCGTCCTGGCAGCAGCACAATCACAGGGTTTCAGACACAGAAACACTTAATGAACATAAATACAGGAATCACACAAAGAACCATTCATCAGAAGCTGTCATCAGTAACAAAGCGACCATAAAGGGCAATACGAGTTAGCTAAAACATCCACAGTCAGATCATCAAGACCACCTTTAAAACATTCAGAGAAACCAGCTCCCCAACATTTAAAGTTTCTTGCAACTGATTCCAAGAAGAGGGAGCAGAGAACTTAAACGCCCTTTTTCTGGTTTCATTACGGGCTTTATTATTTACCTAAAGTATTAAATGTCTTAAACTCTACTTAAGGTGTCGCTTTCTTTTGTGGATAACTTCTGAAGAGTCAGTCGAACCAAGTTGAAACATCTGAGATTTTAGTTTGTACATAAAATTAAATAATCAAAAAAAGAGAAGCAAACAAAGAAGCTCCCGTTTGAAGGATTTATTGATGAGTGATGTTTGGAGGCCAACGTGGATCTAGTTGTTTGCCTCTCTTTACAAACTTGAAAATAAAATCTCATCCATGCATTTTAAATTATGAATTAAATGTGATAAAAAAAGGTAAGGCTCCTTTTTTCTTTTTTTTTTTTAAGATACTAAAACTCTCAAACTGTTGTTAGTTTGCAGGTAACAGACACTCTCTGAAATTCAGCCTCACATGAAAAACAATTATTTTTTTAATGGCTTAATGAGGAACCAAACAGCTTAAGAGGACTTTTAATGTCATGTTACATCTGGATTTCACACTGATAAACTCAACTAATCTTCCTCTTGAGGACGATGTGGAGACAATTGATCAATTTGATTTAACAAAAAAAAAAAAAAACACAGTCTCCAAACATTTACCTCATGTCTTGTTTCAGTTTTTGTTAAATCCTGACGGTGCACACAGGAGTGTGAAACCAACGTATTTGAAATGGGTCCTTCTCATTTCTGAACTGGAAGACAAGCATGTTGTTTTCTGTTATCAGTCACTCCAGATAAGAGCCTTAACTCCTTCAAGGCCCTTCCCCACTTTCACATCTCTAGAAACAGAAAAGTAAATGACAACCGAAGAACAGACAAAGCCAAAGAGTTGTTGTTATCATTGAGAAAAGGTTTAGTTTATAACAACAAAAGAAAACTGAATTTGATGAACAAGGTGGGGGGGGGGGTGAGGATAGGACAAAGTGGATGTGCCAAAGAAATAAACTCAACAAAACAAAACAAAACCAGACCTAACTCTCTAATATCTTAAAAAGAGATCCAAAAACAAACCGAACTAACTTCTCTACCAAATATTGAAAGAGAAAACTACACGGGTGGCACAAACCACACTTACCTGGTGTAAGTGTAGCAAATGTAGAGGGAAGCCCAACTTACCCAGTCCAACCTCACCACGAACCTTTCAGAAGAATGAGCCAAAAAAAACAAAAACTGACAGAGAATGATGATCCAACATGAGTGGCAGAGAGCTGCAGAGTTGGTGTGTTTATATGGAGCCTCTCAGGTGCTCATCATTCAGTTGCTGGGTGAAACAGGTGAAACAGGTGAGGCTGATTAGGTGATTACCTCGAGGAGCGAATCAAAAAAGGAGCGAGGTCTCATGCTGTCAGCCATGTAACACCACTTTCTCATTTTTTGTCCACTCCAGATCGTCAACTATGCGTACAAACACAACATCGCATCGTTGTACCCCGAGCCCAAAGACAAGGAGGCGTTCGTGCTGTCTCACATCTACAGTCCTGATTACGACTCGTTCACACTGGACTCGTACAGCTGGCCTCAGGACGCCATGACTGTCCAGGACGTGTGATCTGAAACGCCTCTGCTGCTTCTACAAGTCAACGTGCTAACTTTACTTCTTGTAGGATTTCTGCATCACTTCCTTTCAGAAACTTGCAAACAAATCTCGCCTTTTAGCTTTTTTTTTTTTTTTCTCTTTATCTCTTTATGAATGTTAGAAAGTTTCTGCTCCCGTGTCAGATGGACGGCGATGAAATAATTAAGACGTCACCTTTTAATGTGATTCTCTGTAGTGTTTATTTTATTCTCTCATGGCTGTATCAGTTTTCTCAAGTGTATGTTTCATCATTTCTCTGATTTAAAGTTGAACTGAAGCATATCAGATATCAATAGAAGGACTTTCATAACTCTGCAACTTAAAACTACTCTCCCATTAGATTAGAAAGCTGAGATGTTTCAGTATTCGACACTCGCAGTGACTAAAATACCTTTTTTTTTGAGAGCTTTTTGAGAATCAGAGCTGGGCTATGAAAACACAAAGCAGTCGCTCTCAGAAACGCACAAATCTGTCTCTGGGCTTCAAAGAAACTAAAAGAAAGCAGAAAAAAGTCAGATAATGACAGGACCTGTAGGTGCCTCTGACTGTGTGACCCCTGTGCTCAGACAGAAGCAAAGAGTTCATAAAAGTCACAGCTGGCTCGTTCACATCGTAGCAGCTTCTTCATATTTTACACTCCGGTCTGCACACAGGACAGAAAACACTCCAGAGTCTCAAACGGGAGGCGGTTCTCTCGTTGAATGTGTTTTAAGAGTTTGGTTTGTTGGGGATTTAGCGCCACCATCTGGAAGTTTTTTTTGTATTCAGAGGGTGTGTCTCTTTAGTTTTGTACAGAGCTCTGCCTGTTGTTGTATTTTTGCCAAAGTTACTGATGAATTGTCTCCTTATCTTTGACTCCTAGAGAACATGACGCTCTGCCAGCTTTAGCACTGAAATATATGCTTGAAGTTTTCAAAGGGAATATAAAACTTTTGGAATAAAATTGTCAAAAAAAACAAGTGTTTGATTTATGGTATTTTTTTTATTTAACACTAGAACGACCGGCATTCTATCACTACTAGAAAGGCCATAGTGGTCATTTTGACTGTTTACAAATTTTGCATATCATCATCAGAGACCAGGAGACATCACTTTCTGTATCCGAACCTGCCTCCATCACACTCTGCCTCATCGAGGCTCTAGAGCCTCTGTGGCAGCAATCCTCCTCCTTCCTGACATTTCATTCTATTCTATTCTAAATCAGATCCTAATTTACTCTATTCTGCCTTTTCAATGTTGATTCATTCAAATGTGTGTCTCCTATTCTTTCTATATGGTTTTAGGCGGGTAAGCTTTCTTTCCTCCTCGGCTCGAGCGTTATAAACAATAGTTGCTAGGCAACAGCGATGCGCACCTTCAAGTAGTGGTGGGCGATATAACGATCTTATGTCGTGAAGGACTTTAACGTGCTGACGATCTGCCAAAGCAGAGAGATCGTAGAACCGGGCTAATGTGTTTATTTTATCATGCTGCAGTTTATGCTCCCACACAGACGCGTCTCCCCCCCCCCCCCCACCTGAAGCTCACCTGTTGTGATAACTGAATTTATAGGGATTACATTAAACGACGTTACAAAGCAGCAGGCAGGTGAGAGTGAGTAACCATGGTGACTGTCTGTCTGTCAATCAATGATGTCCCGCCCCCTCTATGAATTCAACTCTTCTGTCAGTAAAACTTACTTTGATCATGTGTCACAGAATGAACACATTCTGTATTATGTTTGATTATATATAAACTAAACTAAAGTTAGTCCAATGATGTCATAAAAACAACAAAGGCTGCAGAGCCTGTATGAAGCTCCAGCTGGAGGAACTCTGCAGGGCTAAAACAGAACAGAAACACAAGAACTCAAAGTCTACATGTTTTTAAATGAATGCATCAGTGCGTGAAAATGTTCCTGATGAACATAAAAAGAGGACACATAACTAAATCATCATTTCAAAGTGGTGAGGAAAACCTTCACATTGTTCATAAATATTGATCAAATTGAGGGAAAGACATTTCTGTTGCTAAAGATGTTCTGGGTGAGAGACCTCCAGACCTCCTACAAAGATGATTTTCAAACAGATGAAACTTGTCAGCACAGTTTTTGTGCATTTAAAAACATTATACAGGGAAATAAGTTTGGTTGAACTGGTCAGTAACTTACAAATTAGTCTAAAGAACAGTATGAAAAAAATCGTGATCGTGATTTTGCCCCAAAAAAATCATGATATGATATTTTTCCCACCTCTATCTTCAAGAGTGGGAAAAAGTAGGGAATACCGAAATGATACACTGGCTATAATGCATGCAGTCAATATGACCACTATGGACTTTCAAGGTAGAAATACTCAAAACTCTTTTGTGTTTTGTGTTTTTGATAAAATAACAATGCTAGAATAAAATATAGACACATTTAGGAAAAGTCATGGTCCTGTAGTTACATAGGTTTTATTTTAAGTAAGTTATTACATTGCAAAATTAAAAAACAGTCAAAATGACTGCCTTGGTCTTTCTAGTGTTAAAGGCATTACTATAACATAAATCTATTATATTCCTGCAGGCACATTACTCCCACTGCTCAGGGAAATAGACACTTGTGAATCTCAATGCAGTTCTCTAATTATCAAGTTTATATTTTTGCTATGATCTAAAAAAAAAAAAAAAAACAGGTTTAGAAAAGAAAAGCAAACAATGTTTAAAAAATAATTATTGTGAATTTTTAATATTATTTTGTGCATACTGTTTATTGGTCAATATCTTACACTTGTTTAGGTCACAACTGTTGTCTCTCAATAGATTTAAAGATAAGTAAAGAGCATGATCGAACTGATCTTAATTCTACTGATTCTCACGGGCCCATTTGGTGATTTAAATATCATACAGATAAAATCACCCAGCTCCATCTCAGACTCTTTTCACTGCTTTAATGTATCTGCAGAAAAGCTTTCCAAACAGTCACGAGCCACTCATTTGAATAGTAAGAGCACACATTTGATGAAAGTAAAATACTCTCAAACATGACAGCGACGCTTCTTTTTAAAAGTTATGACAAAGTCTCTTTATAGTCAGCCTCTGATCACAGTCAGTGACGTACAGTTACAACATAAAAATAGGCACAGTTTCTCTTTGTATCAAACAGATCTGAAGACTTAAAGCCACTTTACCATCTTCCCACCATCACACTTGGAGGATAATAAACAGTTGGTGCTCAATGTTAAATAAATGGCTATAAAAAAAGCACCAAGAATTTAGATGTAACCTTTGAATGTAAATGTGTGAGTTGCTTGGACAGCACATACACACGCACACATACACACAAGCATTAATGATGTTAGTGTACATTTAGCAGAAAGGCTGATCTGTTAGTTACAGACATCGACAGGTAGAGACAGCGGAGGAGTGGAACAACGTGGAGGGACCTGGAGGAAAAGAATAAACAAACAGCCAGATGCTTTAAATGATGTCAGATTCAAAAAGTTGAAAATGCTCCTCAATGCTTGAGTTGCCAAAGATTTATTCATTTAAAGGCTTTCTATGTGATTTTTTGATCCAGCAGATGTCGCCCTTGAGCTCCAGCGTTAAACCAAAACAACTCGCGCTGCATTGTTGTGTTAGCATGCTAATGCTAGCGATCTTTATTATGCTGGTATCTTCACACTGCATGTAAATTTACCTGAAATGAGCGTGATCTAGAAACACAGTTAAGCAGTGAGTACAGTATGTTATTCTTCTTTTCTCTAGTCCCTCAATTAAACAACTTTTATACACAAGGGGAGGAGTCAGCCGGTTGTCCTGGCGATGTAAACAAAGTGAAGATAGGACTCTGAAAACTCTGAAAGCATCACAGACAGTGGGACTCGGGTGTTACACCCATTGTAGACAGTCATGACTCACAGAGTTATTTTCAGAGGAGATACTTGATTTATATTATATTTAAGTGTGAAAAATCACATAAAGCCTTTAAGATCTAGTATTTTTTTTTTTACGTCATCACCTCCTTTTTCCATTAAAAAATACTAAAACGCCTTAATTCTCCAAAAACACTTTGTGTGCTTTAGCGGTTGTGGATGGGCGTAAAAGATGCACACAAAAAAAAGGTAAAGGGCCGTTAACAAATGCACCTTTTTTTTTTTTTTAAACCATTTATTACTTATCTGTTAAATAAACGTTTTTTTTTTTCATTATATTTCATCTAAACTCTTGAAATAGAATAAAAGCCAAGATTGTATCGCATACGGATGGGTTTAAAAAAAAAAATGTACAGAAGCTGCATTTTAAAAAGCCTGATGTGACAAAGAGATCAGTACAGACAGCATGAGGGATCATATGCTGATCAGAGGAGCACACTGTTGTAAACAAAGAGCAGCTTCAGGAACAAGAACTCACTGAGTCTTCAGCTTTTGCAAACAAAACAAAAAAAGTCCATAAATATCAAGTTAAACTGTGACTTGATAAAGATAAAGCACACTTCCACACTTTGGCAACAGGAACACATGGGCAGGAACAATCAGTCTGCCAAACTCTTTGGCGTTTTCAGAATAACACTTGTTTTGTTGGATTGAAATGAAAGAGTAAAATGCAGGTAAACAGAGATCAGTCCCAGAAGTCTGAGCACACCTCTCAGTACAGATGGTATTTAAAGGGTTTGTAGCTTTGGAGTTTTATTTTTCGACCCTCTACTAAAAATGAAGAACTGATCACTTATTTTAAAGGCTTTATATGTGATTTTTTGATCCAGCAGATGTCGCCCTTGAGCACCAGCATGAAACCAAAACAACTCGCGCTGCATTGTTGTGTTAGCATGCTAATGCTAGCGATCTTTATTATGCTGGTATCTTCACACTGCATGTAAATTTACCTGAAATGAGCGTGATCTAGAAACACAGTTAAGCAGTGAGTACAGTATGTTATTCTTCTTTTCTCTAGTCCCTCAATTAAACAACTTTTATACACGAGGGGAGGAGTCAGCCGGCCGTCCGGGCGATGTAAACAAACTGAAGATAGGACTCTGAAAACTCTGAAAACATCACAGACAGTGGGACTCGGGTGTTACACCCATTGTAGACAGTCATGACTCACAGAGTTATTTTCAGAGGATATTCTTGATTTCTACTATATTTAAGTGTTAAAAATCACATATAAAGCCTTTAACTAAGAAATGTCTGAGTTTCCTTTAAAGAAGAGGGTCCACTGTCATCACTGATCTTTTATGTCTGTGGGCTTTTTTTTTCCTCGGGACAAATGTGAGACAGAAGCACGTCTATCATGTTCTTGACGATGACTTCAGGGGGATGGAGGGCGTGAGGAAGGTGGTGCGCCGCGCTCATCTGCCAGGCGTCCACCAGCTGCACGTTGAGTCCTCTGAACATGGCCCTGAGCACGTCGTCCAGCTGCAGGGAGAACCAGTCGCTGTTGTACAGGCTCACCTCCTGATCCAGAGCCTGGAGGTTGGCCGAGCGGATGACGACGACCGTGCCCGGCGCTCGGTCCAGAAGTCGCAACACCGCCCGCCTGATGTGTCGCAGCCGTCGGATGTAAACCTCCACGGGAAATGTGCTGAAGTGGGACCAAATGCTGAGGACCACCACGGTGTCGGGACCGCCGGCGAGGCCGTCCAGCTCGTTGGAAACGTACCGCAACTCGCTGGCAGTGACGGTGGAGAAGCGGATGGGCGGGCCGTGGCAGCGGTACTTCAGAAGGATGTTGTTGGTGCTCTCGACCGCCATGAAGGGCCCCACGTTTTTAGGACTGTGCAGGTTGAATTCCTTTAATTCTATAGAGGAAATAAACAACAATTAAAAAACATGATATAGACAGATCTTGGTTATGTGCAAACACGCATACAATCTTAGATGTAAATATCTGCAGGAGATGACGCACACTTATTTTTGTATTTGTATTTATTTTTATTTTTTGTTTATTTATCGAATTATTTTTTCTTCATTTAATCCTTTTCTACTTCTTTTTTTTATTTCGTATTTTTTTTTGTTGTTGTTTATTTATCTATTTATTTTTTCTTCATTTAATCCTTTTCTACTTCTTTTTTTTATTTTGTATTTTTTTTTGTTGTTGTTTATTTATCTATTTATTTTTTCTTCATTTAATCCTTTTCTACTTCTTTTTTAATTTTAATTTTTTATTTATTTCTTGAACAGTATGCTTAACCTGACTATATGCTTGTAAAAAGGAGGCACGAAGCTCGCGCTGGATGCTGCCTCTGTTATATTTTGAATTTGCATACTGTGTATATATTTCTATGTATTGTTTCCTTATCACCACTGGGTGTTAAAAATATATATTAAAAAAAAATGTTGCAAATATGTGTAAGTACAATGATCGGAAATGTTAATGTATTGCAATAAAAGTATATAAAAAAAAATAATTCTAGAGAGGATGACATGAGAATGGATTTTAATATTATATATTGGAAAGAAATATAAGAAAAAATACACAGCATGAAAATATAAGCAAAGATAATAAAGAATAAATAATAAACTCACCTGGAACAAATTCAGTGAGGTACTCAAACCACTGCCTCGCTGTCGAGTCTCCGTACATGTTGACCACTTTGTTCTTCAAACACTGAGTGATGGCAGACGAGTCGTTGAACCGGCGCACCGACGTGCCACCTAAAGGCCGCCAGGAGTCCGCGTAATAAAATCCAGACGGTGCAAACTTAGTAGGATCTGGTTTCACACTGCTGCTTTCAGCCCCCACTTCATCTGAGATTAAAGGAGAAATGTGTTTGGATAAAGTTAATAATATACTGAATGAATCAAAGCATCCATGTACTTGTAATGATGCACAAACTACAAAAGTTGTCTTTACAAAGTCTGCAGGTGTACTGTACCTTTCCTGCGAGGGAGCACGTTGATCCTGTCGGCTCCTGAAGCGTGAATGGCAACTTTGAGGTTTACACCACTGACATAAAACAAGAAGGATTCATCAGGTTATTTTTTTTTACATTTGTTACTGTCAGCAAATTCGATGAAAAAAAAACAACAACCTGCTTTTCATACTTTTATAGCAAATCTGTGTTACTCAGAGATTTCACCGATGACATATACACACATAACAATTAATAAATAAAATATGCTTTTGCACTGCAAATAGTATGACGTCATCAAATAGAAGCATGTTGAAGAAATGAGAGAAACGATCCAAAGAGGTTGGAACTGGAGAGGAGCGATAATAGTAACTGAAAGAGAAATAGGAACAGTATGCTGCAAATTCACTTTTTATTTACACATATTTAGCTAAGTGTATGTTACTTTTATTTTCATGTCATATCTGACCTTCGCAAAAGGCTGCAAGGAGAGCACATGGCTGCCTGCTTGAGGGTCTCTATGGGCCAAGCCTAAAGCCATTTAACTTCCATGGGCATTGGATTTCATGTTTTAACAATTTGTGCACTAAAAGAGCACAACATTGTTTGAAGAGAACAAAGTTTTTCTAACATTTTAACCTTTTAAGTTTGCACAAAATTGATGCATTTAACTTTAAAATGTATTCATTTTTCTCCCTAGAGGGTTTCAGTTCCCCCCACCATAGTCTAATGAAACCCTGCATACAGCCTCACAGCGATGCAGGCATGGCTGCACCGCTGCAGACTCTTATTTTTGATTCAGGAACATAATTCCCTTAAACAGATGTGCACTGTAGTGCCTATAAAAGGAACTCAAGCAGCGAAGATAATGGTGTCGTTTTGGGAATATTTTTATATAGCAGAAGTTAATTAGTACTCAAAGTGCAAAGGCTGAAAACAAAGTACAGCTGCCAGTTTATTTATGGACAACACAAGTCCCTTCTCCCTTCTGGTAAGAGTCTGCGGCCAAAACTTCTCACCACAAGAAGAGCTTTTTCCCCTCAGCTGTCAGTCTCATGATCAATGTCCCTACCTGCCCCCCCCACCCCCCCCCCCCCCAACATAACACAGACTCTCATCCAGCCCCAGAGTCAGAGAGCAGTACAGCAATGTGAAGGCTGAAACTGTTTTTATGTGTTACATTAACGCTCACTGGACTTTTGATAATGCACCTTTTGTACATTTTGTGTTTTTAGATTTCTTATACTCTGTTTCATGGGTTCCCAAACTTTTCAGCCCACGACCCCCAATATAACGCTGATAGACACTTAGGGACCCTGGAGGTGGTTAAAAACACTAGGCCACGCAATAGCCCAAACACCATCATATTATTTTTGTAATTTCTTGTAAAAAAACAACTTTTTTTGTATAGATTTTCAAATGAATGGGTGAAATATGCAATTTTAAACCATTTTTACATGTTTTTGGAGGGAATCTTGCAACCCACCCTAACAGTATCTCGCGACCCCCACTTTGGGAACCACTGCTCTATTTTATATATTTGTAATTACTTCTTATATTTTATTTAAAGAACACTTATGTTTGATGTTTATCTGCATATTTAAACGTTAAAATGCTGCAGACCTCTGGAAGAGCAGCGCCTCTCGGTTGGTGATGAGGTGTTTCAGATAGCCTCCTTTGGCGTGGTTGATTCTGGTGTCACAGCTGAGCATCTTGGGCTTGTAGCAGTACCAGGGCTCGCCTGTGTACAGGTCTGTGTAGTTGCACAGGGGCTGCTGGTCTGGAGGCAGACAGATGTTGCACAGAGTCGTTTCGGACAGGAAGCCCAGACGGAACAGGCTCTTAAAAAAAACCCGATCCGGCCGCTCTTCTCTCAGCCGCCTCAGCACGGCCACGGCCTCGCTCGAATGCACCATCGTTATCTCCACCTGTGCAGACCCCAACCAGAGGAGCGGGAACAGGGCGGAGTACAATCCATTCTTGTGGTCGAGCACCTGACCCGCTACACCTGCTCCCAGCTCCGGGGTGTGCAGCCTGGCCAAAAGGAAATCCCCGCCGTAGTGCTTGGGCCGACCCTGGAAGTCGTGCATTTGGACCAGGACTTCCAGCTGGTCTCCCACATGCCACGCCCTCCCTTCCCTAGTGGGAAGGATGGTGAACAGGCTGTGCACGGGGTCGCTCGTCTGTCGCAGGGCAGGCGGCGCAGAGCGAGCTGGAGGCCTGGGCCAGGCGATAGAGCCCAGCAGGTAGCGCTCCTCCAGTTCATCTTCGGGCGACGGTTTCTGGCCCAAGTTGGCACAGAAGGTGCGGTTGTGATGAAAGGTGGGGAGATTCACCGGGATGAAGGAGGACTGGATCCTGCTCTGGAGCTTGTAGAGGGCGGAGACAGTGTGACAGTTCCAGTTCTGAAGAGGAAGGGAGCAGATAAGAGTTTAGAGGTGATCCACAGATTGCACCATCAAGACCTTCTTTAATCAGTCCATTTGTATTAATGTACCAAATCATAAACAAATGTTATCTTAAATGTTTTTAAACATTACTGTACATATAAAAACAACACTTTAAGTTTGATTCATCTAGGGGGATTCTTTAAATCTTTTTTTCAGGTTAACATGTATGTATGAGAGGGGGGGGCGTCGGTTTTGTGGTTTAATTTGTAACAAATGTTTCATGTCACGTCTTTGTAACCTGCTACTGGATGCTTTGAATTTCCCTCGGGATCAATAAAGTATCTATCTCAGGTCTAGAGTGACTCTTTGTTATAATATTTAGAGGGATTCAAAATGAACCCACCATCAGCAAGAACTTGGCAAAAGTTGCAAGGACAAACTTCCAATGAACAGGCAAAACTGTGAGCAGAACCAAACTGAGAGTTGGAGAGACGTCTGTTTGCCGACTGGACAAAATGGGAATCATCAAAAATAAAAAGGACTGAGTGTTATCCTGTAGTGGAAATGACTTGGGCTTCTTTCATTGGTTAGATATTAAACAAAGAGAAAGGGTTAGGGTTGGGTTAGGGTTAGGGTAAGGGTTATGATAACCCTTCCCCCTCTCCATTTCACCTGAGGTTTCACTGAGCAGGGAAACCAGCCATCTTTCTAACTTATCTGGCCAAAAGTAAGGCTCTCATCCTTTTTCCAGCAGAAAGAAAAAGGCTCACTCTATGCTGTGGGAATATTGTACTTTAGATTTGTTCTTGTGAGTCTGCCTCCATGATAAAGTGAAGGCTTTGTTGCTCAAGCCTGTGAATCCTCTGGATTGATTGTTCCATTAAGCTCCCATTCTGTCTTCAATTTTTTCCATCAAGATTGTATACTTTGATATTTGTGTCTGTGTATTCCCCCCCAGGGAAAGCAGCTCTGTTGCCTGGTCAACAATCTACTACAGTCATGTTCATGTGTTATGATCCCCAGGATGGCTAGGGGATGAGGGGAGTAACAATCAATTAAAACCCAGTGAAAAGAAATAGGAACTAAATATAAGTAAAGTTTAAAATGATTTATTAACCAACTAAATCAAAATGTGCAACACAAAACAAGCTTCTTCTAAAAAAACACAAAACAAAAGAGAAGCCAATTCAAAACTAACACTCAAGATATGAACAATAAAGCCTTAATCAGAACACAAAGGTTCCACAGAAGGATCACACTAAAGTTCTCATCAAAGACACACGCAGTCCAACGACCCACTGGCAGCTGGCAGCCTCCTCTCCTGCTCTTTACAGTATGCCCCTGATTAATAATTAGCCACAGGTGATGCTGGGCACTCTGAGGCTGAGGAGCAACACCTGGGGAGCACACACAGGAGAGAGAGAAAAGACAAACAAAACTATGGCACGTAACATCATGCTTGTCTTTATTGTAGAGGCAGGACAGTGAGAGAGAGAGAGAGAGAGAGAGAGAGAGAGAGAGAGAGAGAGAGAGAGAGAGAGAGAGAGAGAGAGAGAGAGAGAGAGAGAGAGAATGACATGCAGGAAAGGAGCCACAGGTCGGATCTGAAGCCGGGACATGGACCGCAGCCTCTGCACATGGGGCTTGGGAACAGACCACCGGACCACCGCCGCCCCCCCAGGACAATCTTCAACCAAGCACCATAAAACATCACCAAGGTTTCAAGGTGGTACTTCTGCTCACTTTCAAAGTAAAGGTTTAGTATCATTAGAACTTCTATGAGGTACCTATGTGCATCAACTTCCCTTCAATGTAACAGACATTAAACTCATCAGTCTAAGCTCTTTTCTCACCTCTACAGTGTGGATGTTCCGCAGCAGGAAGATGAGGCCAGAGAGGGCTACGAAGAGGAAGATGAGGGCATAGTTGGAAAGATTTCTGCACATGGTGACCTCCTTCTGTCTCCCATGATCAGGCCCTGTTTCTCTCTGTGCGGTCACCACGGCGATGATGGCATCATCTCTTCCTCAGCACATGATGCTGCAGAATGAATACTGCCATTTCAAAGAATGAACGCACAAAGGAATACATTCATACATAAATCCAGAATGAGCTTTGGACCAAAGTACATCTGTAATTAAGTTAAAATTGACTTTACGTTAATCTGCCCACAGGAAATAAAAGCTACCTAGGGAGGCTTGGAGAAGGAGAGTCTGGGACTCATGCCATTAATAATGTACGTCGGTTTTTTTTTAACGTTGATCACTTAAGATAATTCATTTTTGCAATTTCAGTTGTGAAATCCAAATTAAGGACACCAGCAACTTCAATCCAAAATTAAATTTCAAAACAAAATCCAATTCAGATTTTTCTTTTCAACCACAGTAGCTATTAACCAACCGTTTGTAATTTAAGATGTCGGGGAAAAAACAGAGGTAAACAGAGGGCGTCGTCTGACAGATTAAAAAAAAAAAAAAAAAAGAAGAAAATAATCAAACCGGAAATAGCTACAACGGAAAGTACACGGACGATTCATTTTACATAAAAAACCGTTAACTTTTCATAGCTGCCTTTTAACCTTTTAATTAACCGTTGCTTATCTAAAGTCTTCTCCTTATAGAAAAAAACCCGTCGTAAGATATTCGTCTTAAGTTTTCCCTAAAAGCAGATTTCATAAACACCTATGTGATAAACGGTTAGGGACCGTAAACATTCTTTACGTTGACGTAACCAGACTTCCATTTTTATAGACGTCACGTAAATACCGGTCATACTTTAGGTTAGGGTTAGTCAAACGTCCACTGTCCAGCATTTAAACCGACAATAAAAAACATTATTTAAAATAGTGATATCAAAAAACACACACTGGTGGGAATGTCATGCAGACAGTGAACTCCCCGTTAGCTGATGCAGAGGTTGTATCGCTTTAGCCCCGACACAATCCTCTTACTTACACATTGCGACGAAGGATTAGCAAGATGTTGAAGTGGTAAAGAGCTGGAGGACGACCAGTCTGACCAGTCCTGACCAGTTTAGATGGTTTTGTACAGTCCCATCTGAAGAGGTGTAGTAAACAAGACGAGCCCTCCGGATCTACAAAGCTCAGTAATCTTGATGGGGGGGCAAAATAGAAAAGAGGGTGAGGAGGGAGGGAGTGAGGAGTGAGGAGGGAGGAGGGAGGAGGGGATGGGCTTTGTGGGTTGAATAGATTTGCTGCTGCGTCCTCTGGTGGTCCTTTTCTTTTAGGAACTTTTACCCCTAAGACTCAAAGACACTGACATGCACGGAATGTAATCAGAAAATAAATCAAAATATTTTCACCTTTTCTTTCCTAGAAAATATGAACGACGTGACATTCAAACAGTACAAAGTACAAACCCTCCTCCCTGTTATCAATGTCTGACTGTTCCTGATTAACCAGAGCGAAATATTTTATATTATTTAATAAGTTATAACCACATGAAGAAAACAAAAAATGTCTGAATAAATAAACAAACATTCAGAATTCCTTTCTGGAAAAAATGTGGAGTCTCAAAAAAAAAATCACATATAAAGCCTTTAACAAATTATAATTTAAATAGAAATAAATGATTATATAGGGCGTAAACAACTGATCAACTGCAAATTACTTTGTGACTTTGTTACTTTGTGAACTCTCTCTAAACTTTCATACCAGGGTTCAGAAAACAATCATCATCTAATCCATATCGGTGATTTAAAAACAGGTGTGCCAGCTGCTTGTCAGACTAATTACTGGACTAAAAAAACATTTGCGGTCAACGGGATTAACTGAAAAGGTTATTTTATAATCAGATGAGAAGGTAATGAAATAATCAATAACCATCAACAAATACCGGTTGGAAAATAATATTTGAGGATTTATTTACATTTTTAAAATGATGCTACATTTTCAGGTGATGCGATCTCAAGATTATAAAAAAACCAGCTATAAACGCAACGTGTTATTAGACTGAATGCTTATTGTTTAATATAGTATATATCAGGGATTAGAGCTATGTTAAACACATTGCTGTCTAATCTTATTGTTATAGTTTACACGATGTATACATTGCAATGGATGTTGATGAAGAGAATAGGTCACACCATGTCTGCTCCTTTAATCCAGTGGCTGTCAATCCTGGTCCTGGAGACTCACTGGCCTGCATGTTTTTAGAGGTTTTAGAGGGAAACATCTAACACATGCAGGCCAGTGGGACCCCAGGATCAGGATCGAAAAAAGACAATGCCAGTTGATGTATCAACCTAAACCCTGAAGTTGCTAATATCGCCCAAAGCTACATTACAATCGTTATCTTTACACAGAGAGGAACATTTCTACTGACTAAAACAAAAAGATCCAAGTTTTCAAAACACTTGAATGACATTCACATTAAGGTGTTGTTAAAGTGTGCAAAGTGTTCAGTCTTTTGTAACAAAGCCAACCAGATGCACTGACCCATTTTACATCTGGGGCGGTTATCAAGATGATCACAACTGTGAGAAGTCTCAAGAGGCCGACAGTTGGTGCCAAATTTACACACCCACTCAGTAGTTCTGTATGAGGGCCAATTAGACTCTCAAATAAGGCCAGGAGTGTTTTCCTCCCTTCTCTGTTCTTCTGATTGGTCGTGTGCAGCCTTCTCCAGTGGGGAATTGGACTGTGTGGCTTTGACTGGTGATACTGGTGAGGAGGGCTGTGGTGTTTCTGTTCTTTCACTGACCACCTCCTCGGCCTCCTGCTCCCTCTGCTGCACAGACGAGAGGTACTGCTCCAGCAGGCTGCAGTCTGCGCTGTCCACGGCGAAGCCACTCTGAACGGGGCTCAGCGCTCGGACCGTCTTCAGAGAGTCCGTCGTCCCGCTGCTCAAGAAGCTGTCCTCCCGTGCCGACTGGTGGTCACCTGTGGACGGGAAGCCCGAGTCAGGGAAGGAGACGTCCGTGCTGGGCGGGTTCTCGGTGCCAGATGCAACAGGAGGGACGGACTCGCACAGTCCAGGAGCCGAGACCTGAGCTGGGGTGACGGCCTGAGTTATGCCAGCCAGCTGCTGCTCCACAGACTGTTTCCACTGCTGCATGGACTGGAGCTTTGAAGACAACACAACACAGGAAAGTGTTAATCTAATGAGGCAGAAATACAGGAAGTCTTATCTTCAGAAAGCTGTAATGGAAAGATATCTGTTTAACACGTGCAGATTTCTGATTGCACAGTGGGAAAATACTGAAGCGTAAGAAACACGTACGCAAACAACACACGAACATAACCGTCATGAAACTAAGAGATAATTATAGGCAAGTCTCTAAGGCAGATTAAGACACATGGACAAGAGTCAACCAATGAGAGTGCCCTGCTTTGCGAAGTCTGGTATAAATGTCTTGATGTAACCGCTGCTGAGCGGGATTCTGCTATGCATTTGTGATGATTGTCACTCCTGTATAAGTTTCCTATTACTCTGATAATAACAGACAAAGACAAAAGCAGTTTGACTTGAGACTTTATTTGACCATAGAAAAATCCACAACAAAGCCATTTTTTAACCATGCTGAAACAGGGATGGTAGCGCCAGTCTTTTGGTCTACTGGTCAACCTACCACTCTGCCCAGTCTGTAAATACTGTAATGGCCTGAATATAAGACGAGCTTTCTTTCCTTTAAACACCCTGAAAAAAGTGATGTTGTCTAATATACAGGGTGTAGACTTTTAAATGTCAGTAAACATTCAAAACAAAAGACATAACCACCTATGTGTATAGCGAGTATGACTGAATCCAGCTGCTGTGCCACGGTGAGACACTGGGACTAAGTGGTTCAAAAGTAGGTCAAGTTAACCAAAAATCCAGGTTGAGTTATGAGGCCCCTCATTCAAAAAAACATTTTTTGGGGGGCTTATTGCCTTTCTTCAGAGAGGACAGTGGATAGAAAGTGGGGAATGACATCATATATGAAAGATATGTTATGGAAAGGCTGTCATTTCCCCTCAAAGTCCAGAAGGATAGATTCTACAGGATATATATATATTTGAATATGTCAAACCTGTAAGACCTGTTTTTATTTAACTAATTGGAGTACATTGGGTGTTATTTCCTCATCCGTTAACCTGCTCTGTATTTTATTTTCTTATTTTCTTCCAAGGTGAAAGCTTCCTGTGTTGTTTTGTAAATAATTTCAATTTAATTAACGTCATGTTAACTTGAATATGAAAAAATCTTTGGAAGAGCTAAATTGTTAAAATATACTGCGAGCATCGTACCCCCCCTCTCTTTCTGCAAAGAAAGTGCTCCAATGTTTGAAAGTTTGAAGGAGGAGTCTTGCAATTATTTTGCTATTATGTGTCATTAATAATGTGTGAAGAATGCTTTTCCTTAACTAAAAAATTATTTAAAAAAAAGAAAGTTGGGAATGACATCAGGAAAGGAGCTGCAGGTCAGACTTTATCCTTGGTGCATGGAGCATGCAACAATTTCAACTAGCAACATTTCTTGCATAAATTGCAAAATTATTGCACACAACTAGCATGTCAGTATTATCATTGTGAGTGTTACCATCATAAATCATCATAAAGATGCTAGCATGGCCGTCTTGTTTAGAAAAAAACAAACACAGGAGAGCAACATCATATGAGATAATGACAGAGTGAGGCTGAACTCACCTGTTTCCACAGAAACTTTACAGCTTCCTCCTGAACCAGCCTCTGTAAGCGCTCCTCTTCATAGTGATGCTGCACCCTGCAAAACAACTCCATTATTAACTAGTAGTTCATCTATGTACATGCTGGACAATACAAAAGTTATAAAGCACAAACATTCCCACACCACAAAATTGAAAAGCAAAAAGAAACACAGACGATCATTAAGTTACCTGTCCAATTCTTCAGACAAGAAGAGAATGTGTTCTTGCATCCTGTGCAGGCGGATTTCACTGCGCACCTCTTTTGCGACAGGGTGACAACAGCGCGTGTGCTGTCCCCTCCACCATGACTGAATTTTAACCGCTGCCCTGTCCGCCTCCGTCACAGAGGATTTACTTGTACACACTTGAACTTCTTCCTGCGTCGGGGCTTCCATCATCTCTGCTTTGCAAAAGTCAGAGGATGTTTCCAGATCACTTTGCGGTGTGCTAACTCTGAGTGCCACCGATCCAGCTGTAGTCGCCCCACCAGAAAGGACTTCTTCAGAGCCCTTTTCCTCTGTCTGTGATCGATGTTTCTTGTTTGTGTTGTGCTTTTTCTGCTCGGCCGGCTGCTTTGGAGCCAGGGAGTCGGGTTCAAATGTCTCCGTCTCATCCTCGCTGTCAGAGTGGGTCATTTGAGGATCCAGATCGGATGTGAAGGGGAGAAAAGTCGACTCTGAGGAAAGCATGCTGCCGTTCAGTTTGTCCTCATCTGTCAGCACGTCCTCTAGAAACATGTGCTCCTCTCCGGGCCTCGGGCTGCGAACCACCGGCAATGATGTGTGGGAAGAATCACAGCTTACCCAGGTGTTAAACTGCACAACTGGCTCTGCACAAAAAGCAGACAAACCAAAACAGTTACAATTCTGAAAAATAAATCTTGTCACAACAGCTTCTTGTTAATAGAAACAACAAAAACAAACTGCCAGATAGGATGACAAAGCAGCCCGCTCACCTGTCTCCCGTACTGATGGTGCAGCAGCAGCTGATGCAGGTGGACTGATGTTCCTCAGCTCTCTGGCTCCCCCCTGTGGCTCTTCATGTGAAGGACTGTGCCTCTCCACGTCTAGTTGAGTTGGGCGCGGAGGGCTGGGACATCCTCCTGTCGTCTCCTCTAACAGCTGTCTCTGGTGAAACCTGGGAGACAAAAAATGTCCACCACACCCGGGATCAGTCGTAGAAAATTTTCCACTGATAATGATGCATGGTATTTAAGTAAGAATTGGACGCTGGTCTTTGTTTTTTAAAGCATCATGTTGTGTCACATTGCTGCTAAATGTATATTTTTTTACCTCTGCTTACTGAGGATCTTCTCCAGTTTGGCATCTTCTGCAGTCTCTAGAGCTGGGGATGATGTCAGGGGGCAAACAGTGGCCAGGTACTGAACCAGCTGAACATGCTGACCCGGTCGATATGAACGTCCTTTTCCCTGACTGTAGAGCCACTCTGCTTTGAGACTGTAAAAATAACAATCATACATAAGAAAATCCAACGTTTTGGTTCTTTCATTCATCTTTACAGATTTAGAAACACACACACCCTTCTTTCTGTGACACGACATAGCCATCCAGGACTTTCAGGCTCAGGCACCAACTCATGACGTAAGGCCGATAATCAAAACCAGGCAGTGAGGGGGTCGACATAACGCAGGGGTTGCTCATGATGGACAGCTGCTCCAGGTCATGGAGAGGCGCGAGGTATGACGCCTGCAGAACAATCACAAATAAGTCAGTCAATCAGTAATTAGCATCCGTGTTGTTTAAATGGAGACGACAGCACTTTATCAAGTAATTACCTCGTTAAGATCCCTGATTTCATTCTCTGCCAGGGAGAGGATGGATAAATGGACGGGGAGGTGAGCAGGAACTGTACGGAGAGTTGTAATACTGTTTCCATGGAGTAAAAGTGTCTTCAAAAAGGGAAAGAAAAAAGAATACAAAACATACAAAAATGAAGCTTCCACAGAACATTCTCAAACATCATGCTTTTCTTTATGATGCTTTTGGCCTTGGAGAGTCAAGCACTCACCTTCAATGCCACCAGTTTGGTGAGATCACCTATTGTAGATATGTTATTGTCAGACAGATCCAGGTGTTGAAGGGACAGACAGTTGTTGAGTTGCTCGATGACCTGAGATAAAAACCATGTACAGTCAGTCAAACATGCAAAATATTGAAATCTTGAAACTGTTTTTACCCAGGTTATGACATTTTTTTGTCCATCCATGACGTAAATTTTGTGATATAAACCTTAATATTGTTCCCCGAAAGGTTGAGCCATTCCAAGTGCGGGAGATCTCTTAGCCCTTCGATGTACCCGATACTGTTATTGGGAAGGTTGAGGACTCTCAACTCTGTTAGCCGAGACACTCCCATCATCCTCACCAGACGGTTACTGGCAACAGATAGCTAAAGAGGAAGAGGATAAAAAGCATTCAAGAAAATGTTCAGTATGTTGTATGTAAATAAATGGACTGAAAAGCAACAAGGTGTCAGAGGGTTTACCCACCTGCTGGAGACCTGGGCTCCGTTCCAGGTGGTCCAGTTTCATTATGTGATTACGGTCGAGGATGAGGGTGTGAGTGTCCTCGGAGCAGATGAAACTAGGTTCCAGCTTCTGCATACTCCGGTCCGAAAGATCCATCACAGGACCTTGTGTGGCTAAAGCAAATAGACATTTAAAAACTGCAATCACAAAACTACCCCCCTGCTCCCTATCCCTCTTCCTGCATCTTATCCCATCTCTCCCCCTATCCCTTTCCAAGCCCGGCGCAGTCTAGACCTGTGAAGGCTGTTTCGTCATGAGCCGGGGATCCGGCTGAAGATTTAATTTGCCTTTTAATAAGAAAGTTTTTTCTTACCACTTTAACTTTTGCTGCTTTGCTAAAGTGCTCATGATGGATAGGCCGGATCTTTGTAACATAGCAATAAGTAAGGTCTTTTACCTGCTTTTTTATAAAGTGTCTCGAGATAACACTTGTTATGAGTTGAAGCTATACAAATAAAAATTGATTGATTGATACATTAAACAGAATATTTGTATTTAGGATAATTAGGCCTCTACTCTGATTTAGATGAATCTGTTTTTCTGAGTCCTCCAAGTTCATAAAAGTGTGATACTTAAACCCCTTTAGATAATAAAGGTAGAGCAAATAAATGGAGGTCAGGGCAAACTGACTTAAAGAAAGTAGTTAGATCTATAGATCTGCAACATAACAAAAGACTATACGTCATTTAAAACGTCAATATTCACTCGCTGTGGATATAGATTTAAACTGACCCCCCTTCCCCCACACATCACCTCACACCCATTATCCCCCCACCACTCCTCCTGGTCACACACACACACACACACACACACACACACACACACACACACACACACACACACCTGTATTATTGTATTATAGTATGTTCATATCACCTCAATAAGTTATCGACCTGTACAATATGTCCATATTCTGTATATTATCTGTAATCTACTATAGCATGCTCACTGCACCTTAATCTGTATATTATAATCTGAAGAATATACTTATATTTATAGTATTTATTTATATTTATAGCATTTATTTATATTTATAGCATCCCATTAATCCAGACATATATACACAATAATTCACTTTTTTTAGTCTACATCTGTAAATTCTGTAATTACTTGTACAGACTTGTACTTGTACACAGATTGTTGCACTTTCTGCTTATTTGCACTTCTGGTGAGATGCTAAACCTCATTTCGTTACTCTACACCTGTACATGTGTAATGACAATAAAGTCATTTACCTGTCGACATGTTTACAGGTAAATAATACTGACACTAGTAGATCCAATGGCACGAAGGGTGGCTATCGAATGAGGAATATCAAGGACAGAAAATAAGAGTTTGTGGAGCAGATGGAAAGTCTAACTCAGGAGATATGATGTTTAGATCTGACTCATGATGTTTGTAATGCATGCTAACGGCTGCACTCTGAGATGATGCATGCTAAGTTAGCTAACACTGAGCTCGTATAATAATAAGCACCATTTCTTCCACATAACCTTCTCTATCTGTCTGACCATAACAACAGCAGAGCAACTTACCAGCATTTTTATCAGACTGCAAATCTGATACACCCATCCTGTCGCCAAAGTCTATGCAGAGCAACTATATTAGCTGCAGATTGTAGTGTGAAAGACAAGGAGCCTTCTGCCGCTTGTCAAACGGCTGAACCAGGAAGTTACTGGGAAATGTAGTCCAAAAAGTCCGTCTCGCTCATTACGTTAAAGCGTCCTTGTGGGCGGAAAAACTACAATTATCTTTGTTGACTAAATAAAAAGGCTACAGTAAAAAACACAGTAGATAAACATGCTTGTTATTAATGTTAATACCGAGCTACATCTTTCATTTTTAGTTCTCATTTAACTGCCTAATTTCTTTGACATCGCCAGAGAGCATTACTTTGCCGCTTTCTGATGTTTCTGTTACGTTTGCTAGGCAACGTCAGATGCCAACGTCATCCTTGTGACGTCATCATCCTAACGACGGGGCAACGGCTAAACTTAAATCTGATTTTAAAACATATATTTATAGCCAGAATAACTTGTAAATGGTTTTTATGTGTAAAGCAATATAAAATCAATGCAAGTCACCGAAAACTATTCACTTTTTAATTAATGATAAATCACGATTTGTCGTCTCTAATTTCAGTTTCCGCTTCCGCCATCTTTCTTTCCGGTTTTGTGCCCTCTCGTAGCCATCATGAAGTGAGTGTACTGAATATTATCAAACGCCATCTGCACACTTTAATAAATGTTCCAATCATTTAATCTGTCTTAAGTTTGAATGTGTATCATCTTCTTCTAGTGATGGCTTATATTTGTCGTTTTCAGGGTCGAGTTGTGCAGTTTCAGCGGGTATAAAATATACCCCGGCCATGGCCGCCGATACGCCAGGATAGACGGAAAGGTAACAAGTCTTTCCCCCGCCGGCTTCAAGTTACTCTGTTTTTAAACGATGAAGAGAGCTTCCTACTAAAGTCTTTATGTGTGCTGGTTAACTTGTTTGTATTGACCGTATAGGAGCAGATATAACCAGGTCAATTACACTCTTGTGATCTGCTAGCCGTTAGCTTCGACAGTTAGCATCTTAAACAGAAAACTACTGAAGTGTCACAGCTGAATTCTGCTGTTATTCTTTTAATAAAAAGCTTTATAGTGTTTATCTAAAATAATCAAACGTTTCCTGATACTATGAATGTTTACAAAAGCAGTCACTATTTATTAAACTGCATTTTGTTTACTTGTTTATTGCACTTTGCTGAAATAATTAACTATAAACTCAGTATTATGGGATTAACACTTTTATTACAGCTTTAAAATGTTATTCTGTGTAAATGTCAAAATGTTGTTGTTAGGTAGGGATAGTCATTTGTGTCTTGATGCCACATATTATTGTACATTACAGAATGTGTTTCATAATACAGTGATGAGTCCTGAGGAAGTGAATTTGAAACAGCTAAAATAAATACTAAAAGTCAAGTTAACTTTATTTATACATCACATTTATAACAGCAGAGGCAGACCGAAGTGCTGTACAGTAAATTAGGCAAAATACATTACATCCAAAATGTCATAAAAACATGTGAAAGCAAAAATTAAAACATAAAACAATAGTAAAAGTTCTAACAGACACTGCTGCTGGGATACAACATTTAACTAGAGGTAAAAGCCGAGGAGAAGAAATGGGTTTTTATAAATGACTTGAACTGTTCATTTGGTAATTTCTTTTTAAGGTGTTCCAGTTTTTGAATGGCAAGTGTGAGTCTGCCTTCCTCGCCAAGAGAAATCCAAGACAGATCAACTGGACCGTTCTGTACAGGCGCAAGCACAAGAAGGGCCAGTCTGTGAGTAACAAGTTGTATGAGTTCATGGAACCACATGTTTGTCTGTGTTGGAAGAAGCAAACAGATCAGTCTTTTTTTTATCTGTTCTGTTACTTAATTGTAAGTTCAGTCCATATCTTCTTTCAGAATATGATATAATGCGTCCAGCAATTATTGTTTCTTGCCTATATTATATTGTGTGTGTGTGTGAGAATCAGTAGTCTGTCCTTCTGGGATAATTTAAATCATCTTAATCTGAATTTGGCGTCTGGCCCTTTTTAGTAAATGCATATACTGAGTTGTTTTTTTTTTTTTAGTTAAACCTGTATAAAATGGTTTAACTACAGTAATTATGTATAACATCTGTTGTAGGACATTAACTGAAGTGTAAACATTCTGAAAACATCCCACCATATTGCAGGAATTGGTTATGCACACAAATCATAGTTTGTTCTGTGCTTACATTGAACACTTATATTTTCCCTCAGTTGAACTGAATCATTTGGCTGCGGGTGAACGGTGTGCACGGTGTCAGTCTGTGTTATGTGTTGTTGCTGGACTGTGTTTTTCAGTCTTAGCAGCAGTGCTCACTCCACACCTACAGCCATAGAACAACAGGAGATCATAGTACTGGCTCTTGACGTCTTACTGACATCTCACCATTAGTCAGCCTCCAAACTCTCCAACAATACAATCATGTCGTTTTTCTTAGTCTGATTTTCATTACGTCTAGCATTTGTAAGTAACCTGTAACTAGGTGAGTCTGCAGGGTGTACCTTAGTTTCAATTGCAGCAGTTTAACATTTTCTTTGTGTAGAATTTGATGTTATACCAAACAGACCATAGATTCAGATACATTGATCCTGATAAATCTGAGTTTCTTAAGAAATCCGCGTTGATGTTGATGCCCAAATATCTGTAAATAAGTTATTTTGCAACAAATGCTTAATGGCTTTTATTATAACATTAAAAGTCACTGTAGATTATAAATCTGTTATGTAATTTTAGATGGAACGTTTCAGAGTAAACAAACAGTCTTGATTTTGATGGTTTCATACACTGTTTATTCTGCTACAGAGAAATGTTAACTCGGTTTGACCCATTTTAGGATGTTTTGACTTGTTTTAAGAAGCCCTGGGAAAATGCCATTAGTTTTTACTTAATACTTTTTTAGTGTTTCTTCTTCCTGCACCTCTTCGTTCTTTCTGTAGGCCTAAGTGAAAAGAAAGGTTGCCTTCACATTGTACTGCTTACACGGAACAAAGTGAAATAAAAGTTCTTCATAGGTTTTGTAAAGTTGAAGGTTATTACTTTAATTCTGACGCTTTAGACATTGTTTGGTAATATTTATCCCAATTTTTGTTTTAGTTGAACTTAATGTCTCGCTTTATTGATTGAACACCTTCAGTATGTCAGTGTCACTTAAACCACAGTTAACATGAGCATCTCGGTCCTCCTTTTGTTGTTAGGCTGGTCTTAACATGTTGATATTCGCCTTCTAACATACAAACATCTTGTCTTTATTCGGTCTTAACAGGAAGAGGTGACAAAGAAGCGTACCCGCCGTGCGGTGAAATTCCAGAGGGCCATCACTGGGGCCTCCCTGGCCGAGATTATGGCCAAGAGGAACCAGAAGCCCGAGGTCCGCAAGGCCCAGAGGGAGCAGGCCATCAGGTGAGGGCACCAAGTGTTCTGTTAGCTATTGGCTTTTGAGAACTGATTTTGTTTTCAGGTTCCTAAAGCTCTTAACGGGGTTAAAGTATTCCGTCACTGTGCCGCATCTCTGGTGTGAGGCCGTGAGAGTACAAATAAATACCGGTGGGGAATTTGTTGTTTAAGTTTTATCATGTTTGAGTCGATGGAGTTCCCGTAATAATGGTATTTAACCCAGCTGTTGTATCTCAAACTTACCAAAGTTACTAGCCAATCAGAAGCGGGGTAGGGCAGGTCTTGGCTACACTGGAAGTGTGGGATCTAGGGATGACGTGTTAGCAGGTTCTGCTCGGCTTGAAATGGAAAACCAATTCATGAAACCTGATGATGTCATAATGGTGGAAAAAGGGACCTAGAAACAAACAGGGCTGGTGCCTCAAACTGTAGGAGCTGGTGCCTCAAACTGTAGGAGCTGGTGCCTCAAACTGTAGGAGCTGGTGCCTCAAACTGTAGGAGCTGGTGCCTCAAACTGTAGGAGCTGGAGCCTCAAACTGTAGGAGCTGGTGCCTCAAACTGTAGGAGCTGGAGCCTCAAACTGTAGGAGCTGGAGCCTCAAACTGTAGGAGCTGGAGCCTCAAACTGTAGGAGCTGGTGCCTCAAACTGTAGGAGCTGGTGCCTCAAACTGTAGGAGCTGGAGCATGTTTTTACTGGAGTAATATTCATGCATGTCACAGGTCTGTACGCTCCACTCTGCAGAGAGACAAAGATGTCCGCTGTTATGTCTTTGAAAACGGTGTAGTTTCCCGTTTGGTGCAGCCCCTTGCTGTAGATGTGATTGCTGCGTCCTCATAATAAATCTTCCCACACAAGTTTTGCAATTGAAACTTTTTGTTGTGTTGCACGGACCCACCGGAGAGAAATGGTGCCTTCAGTGCCGTCTGTACATCGGCAATTATTTCTGTGCAGCGTCCTGTATCTGCGCTGCACGCAGGCAGGTGCGATTGTGCCTGTCGTTGAGATTGTCCCGACCCCTCTTCAACAAAATAAATTAACAAAAAATAGGGCCGGGTAAGATCACCTCTTCACTACATTGGGTGAACATGTGTCTGATGAACACTTGAAGAGTTTAAAGAGTTTTTATCATAATTATAAAGTTGTGCAGAAAGCTGATCAGGATGCAGGAACGCAAAGAAATGTTCGGTGCTCAAATCTTTAATTATCCAAAAGAATATACATCTCATCTGGTGCTACATGTGAGCAGAACCAACATATCTACAAGTCTGAGTTAATGGATGATTCCACAGATGGCTTATATTGTGCACTTGATGGCTGAGGCCGTCATTAATTTATATAAATCTTCAGTATTAGTGTTATGATGATGTCACTTTGTTCTCTTCACAAGCTGGAGATGCATCACCTTTTGGTTATTTATTAATGTTTGTCATGTTTTTGTTCTCTACCACAAGTTTTAATCACACAGTATAACACTTGATAGTTACACATTTCCAATTGAGGATTCTCTCCTACGTGTTCAGTCTGGTTTATTGTTTCTCTTTATTCTGTCAGAGCTGCCAAGGAGGCCAAGAAGGCGAAGCAGGCAACCAAGAAGCCCGCTGCTCCAAGTGCAAAGGTAAGAACTCGACTGTGTGAACTTGTTTTTGGAAATTTACTGCATCAGTGCACATTTTGTGATTCCAGTGTTTCCATTCAAGAATATTATTACAGGGTACTGAATGCCATTCTATTAGTACACAACTACTTACCTGAAACATGCCAGATTGTAAACTTCAACCTCCTTGGTTTTGTAACAGACATCGTGCTGGTAGAGGCTTTAGGGAGCTTGGCTGTAAACTTATTTAGTATGGTGTTTTGTAACATTGTGTTGTTGTTTTTTTTTCTTCTATAGTCTTCTACCAAGACTGCACAGAAACCCAAGATCGCCAAGCCGATGAAGATGAGCGCCCCACGCGTTGGTGGAAAACGCTAAGCCTGGCTCTTGTTTATGGTTGTGAATAAAACATTTTTGGCTTACCATCATTTCGATTTTTGTTTGTTGTGTACAACAAGAAGAAAACCATAAAAGGGCCTTTTATATTTATCAACGTTCTTTTAACTGTACAGCGATGTGGAAAAGAATGAACCTGTACATGGAATTAATTTTAGTATTTGGTTACCATGGCTCCATAATCACTAGGTTTTGTTTTACAAACTAAATGGTTATATAGCCACATTGATTTACAATGTGTAACTAAATCAAGTCTGTGAAGGCTGTGAAATAAGTAACCTGTATTTATGTTGTTAAATGCAGAGGAATTTAATGCAGCATGCCAAAATATGCAATCGCCATGGGTGAGTGTTACGCATTTAAGATTAAAACTTTCCTCAAATCAACTTCAGTCTGAAACCATCTGTGCTGCAGGTTGTTTGATGCAGAAATGTGGGTTCAGTTGCCTGTAGTGCAAACCGTGAGCAGCAGGGGGAGCTGTTGTTTCATTGACTTTATGTCTCCTGACCAAAGTGAGTCAGTTTTGTTTGTAGTAGAAACAGCTCTCTACATTTGTTATGTATCCAGAGGCTGTTTAAAGCCTTCTGCATCAACTGTTGACAGGAAAGTAATGAACTTAGTGGAATTAATATATACACAGGTTTTAGGTATTTGTACTTCACTTGAATGTCTGTCTTACACAGCTTTTGTACTTTGTTCTACTTCAGCTCTGAGCCTCATATTGAATTTTACACCAATTCATTAATCAGTGTGTCATATTTATCCATTCCATCATGCCAATCTGGATAAAACATTTATCTCAACTTTAGATTTTTGCTTATGAGTGGAGAATCAAGATTTTCTAGCAAACTCACTGACATGAGGTGTGAAGGTGCTTTCACATGAAGTTGACTTGATGGACACATGGATCTCACAGGAGAGCAACCATGATTATCTTAAAGAATATAAAGTTCTAGTATTTTGAAGACATCACCCAACAGTATATAAATCAGTTAAATTTAGCACAACCTTCAAATTCTACATGAGTGGATTCTAACCCTCAATATGCAGTGAAGGTTTAATCGACATTCATTAAACTAACGATTTAACAGAACAGTGAGTGCTTTGACACAATAAAGATTATATACTTAAAGTTTTCAGTGCAGGACGTTCACTTCAGAGTATTCTCAAAGTGTGGATTTGCAGCAACTGAATTACTTGTTGCATTAGTCATCATACAAACTTAAAGGCCAATAAGATGAAACATTTGGCTCATAAAAGTTGAAAATAACTGCATGATGAAGTTTGCTTGTCTTTCCTAAAACCCAAATCCTTTTTCTTTATATTCTATTAAAAAGCAGATGCATGGGGGGCGCTGGCAGCGTAGTGGTTGGTGCGTGTGCCCTATGTATGGAGGCTGTAGTCCCTCAAGCGGACGGCCCAGGTTCAAATCCAATCTGTGGCTCCTTTCATGGCATGCATATTATTTCCAACTCTCGCTCTCTCTCCCTGATTTTCATATCAATTCAGTTTTAAAAATAAATCTTTAAAAGAAGCAGATGATGTGGTAGGGATGAGACTTAGAAGTTATTGAAGAGGACGGAGATACGCAGAGGGAAAGTTAATAAATAGCCTTTTATTCACCGGGGGCCAAAGATGATCCCCCTGAGTGTCTCAGATCTCTTCAAATCTTTGAGTTTGTTATTGGAGAACGACTAAGAAAAGCAGAAACCTTCAAAGAAAATTGGAATAGGATGTCAGTAATATTTTGCATTTCTTCCTGAAAAGTGGGCAATCAATTAATAATCAATTAAAGTAGCAGGTGACCCATAAAAACAGCAAGAAATGAGCCACATTCGACAATGAATAAAGTTCCAAGTGCACGACCGGAAGAAGACTTAAACAGACAGAAAAGTCAGCACACTAAATGTCCTTCAAGTTCCTTTTATCTGGGAAAGAGCAGCGTTCAAAACATCGCTGGACGCTGATCTATCCCAGATTAAAGTTACTTGAAGGACATTTAGAGGGCTGACTTTTTTGTCTCTGTTCAAGACACATTAAAATGGGACACTTCTGGGGTGTGGGTAGCCTAGTGGTTAGTCCTGCAAGCGGATTGGCTGGAGTTCGATTATGGTCTGACCTGTGGCTCCTTTCATGTCGTGCCCCACTCTCTCTCTTTCCCTGATTTCTGACTCTCTCTAAATAAAAGCAGTATAATAAACCCTTCAAAAAAGTGACATTTCTGTGATTAATATTAATTGTACTCTGATAAAACTAGGGGGCAGATTTAAGAATGCAGAGGTCAATGACACCACCATCTTTTCCCACCTTGTAAAAGCTTCAACGTCTTCAGCTCAGGTCATTCTATAAGTGTTAAGTACAAGACGTTGATTCTTTAAACCAGCTGTTGGTGTCAGAAATCATTTATTAGTATAACATATCCATTACAGAGCCATAATGACCAACCTTCAGTGTCATTTGTTCAGTCAGCAGATCATGAGAAGTGATGACACTAATTATTGCTAAAACAGTCAGGAGGGGTTCTGATGTGGAAGTTAGTGGGAGCAGTTCTAATGCAGAGGGAATATAAAACATCTTTCTAGAAACAGACAAGAGGTGAACTGTTGATGATGAGCATGTCACTGCGAGCGTAACAATCAAATACTGCACACGTTTAGAAGTGATATCTGAGTTAGAGTACCTGATAAGAAGCAGAAAAAGGAATATATTCATACAGTTTTCACTACATGAGATTTTTTTTTTTTTTAATCATGAGTCATAAATTATGAATTCCACTCACACACACATTAAAAAGAATTAAAGCCATGAGGAACGAAGGAAGGAATCATGACATGGTAATCAATAATGATTTGATTATCGATGAGGTACACATGGCGGGTGACTGATGCCGAATTCTAAATAAGAAATTCAAATATCGTTGTGATGACATCCCGGCTGTGTCTCTTTTTGGAAAAACATTCCTTAAACTACGTTTCAACACAAATCCAGGAGTTAGATGTCTTGATGTTTTTGGGACTTGATGATGTTCATGAGGTATTGATTGCTACCTGAAAAAAATGATGATGGAAAAGCAAAAGAAGTTATAAAGCATGAACTTAAATTAAAGAATGTACAATCTTACAGCTTGTTGAACAAGGTGTACTTGTGCGTTGATGACCTCCATTCTTGTTTGTGTGTTGACTACAGTTAAAAAAAAAAAAAAAGTCCTCTCCTTCTCTTTTTTTTTGGAAACGCCCTGAGGAAATGAGAAACTTAAGGAAAAGTGCACATTTCCAACAGGGACAGCAGGCTTAATGTGGTAGAATAATGATTATGGCATGGATGTTATGGAGACAGCATGGTGTGACGTGGAGATGACGAGAAGGGGCAGCGTCGTGCCCGGATGTGAAGTCTCCCTTTTCAGTCCTCTGCAGGGACCGGAGTGTTGTCACAGAGCGCTCTCAGGACTCTGCGGGCTCTTTGGCCTCTTTAGCCAGCGCCTTCTGATCCTGTTTGTGCCTGAACGAGAAGAAAAGACGAGAAACATTATGAGTGTCTCAAGGTTCAAATGTGAGTTTTTATTAAAGTTCAGCCTGATCAGTGACAAATAAAACATGAGCCACAACAAGTTAACAAGGGGTGGAGCAAAACATCGATACAGCAATATGTACAGTAGCTTCCTGGCTCGTGTGATTATTAAATTGCTTGTGCCAAATACTTAAAAACATGCGGCACTTTAAACACTTGTCCCTCATGATGGTGCTTATCACATGAATGAGTGAGGTCACATGACCAGAAGTTAGTAAGCAAAAGAAGAAGTCGACAGCAGGATGCGAGTACAATAGAGGAGACTAAATAAATAAATACATGTATCCTGTGCTTTCCCTTATTAAGAGGCATTTTAGATGATGCAGTCAATCGAATATTGTGATGCAGCAGTTTAGTATTGTCTTGCAATAATCAATTATCATAAAATCGTAGAGCAATATTTCTTTTATTACCATATATGTCCTTAATTATGCTGCAACTCCCACCCTTAATTAGAACCACATCTGCTACAGGAACAGAGGCACCACAGGTCGCCTCACCCTGACCCCATGAGGTGATCAGAAAACCTTTTTGTAATCTCTTATTTTTTTAACCTCATCGTTTAATTTGAACACTGTGTAAAAGATTTGGGATAAAAAATATATATATAATAATAAAATAAATAAAATATGCAACATAGGTTAGGTCACAAATCTTTTTTTTAATTGAAGGAGCAAACATTTTATTTAAAACATAAACCAAAAGAATCTCTAAGACACATCTGTGTTCTGTTCAGGTATTCCAGTTACCCAAGTCCCTGAGTTTTGTCTCTCAGGCTAAAAAGCAGGTTTTCCTACATTACAGTCAACACTGAGTCGGCGGGGGTCGATCTCGCTCATTCATTCCCCTACAGCTGGTTTGTTTGTGTCCCATGTGAGGATGTTCTCTCTGACAGTTTTTGAGTGGTTGACATTAGAAACACAGCACACAGGGTGACTTCTGTACGTTATACATTTACTGTCACTCTTAAAGTGTGAGCTACAGAACGCCGAGTCAAACATTAACTTGTAATCAGCAATGGGTTTAAAAAACATTTATCAGAGACTTCACTTATATTTCATCATGTTTTATAATCTATTGTCTAGATCAGTGGTTCCCAAAGTGGAACCAGCCACCAAGAGGGGGGTCGCAAGATGCCTTCCATAAAAAATCATTTAAAAGGGCAAAAGTATATATTTTTTACCCATTTTTGTAAATATACAAAAAGTAGTCCAATGTCATATAAGACAGTATCGTTAAGTGAAATTAATGTGGACATTTTTTATTGTTTTTAGGCTGTTGTATTATTTTGTGTTCCTAGTTTTTGGATAGGTTTATTAGTGTGTGCGTGGCTGTCACTACGTTTTATACCTAACTAACCACCTTAAAGAACAGTGGGGGGGGTCCCCAGTTTCTGTCACCCTTATTTTAGGGGTCACGACCTGAAAAGTTTGGGAACCCCTGGTCCAGATGGTCCAAACAGAGACTATCAGCTGTGATTCATTGCTCAGTTATTCTGTACAGGAACCACAAACCTCCAGATCCTGTAGAGCTGTGAAGCTCCCGCGCTGCCCACAAAGAAGTTGACGCAGAACAGGTTCCAGTTCTTTGGGATGATGACCAGTGAGTATCTGGACCAGATCAGGCCTGACGTAGAGGGAGTGAGAGTGAAGGTTAGGACAGTGAAAGGTAACAGGACAGAGTCTATGTTTTGTGCAAAAGAGACACAGATAAGATTTGTTTGAAGAAACATACTGCAAAAGCTGAAACATCAGACAACCTTTAGCACAGATTAGTCAAATACAGAGCGGACGGAAGAACGTCAGGAAGTCAAAGCGAGAGGTTACTAATGAAGAACTTACATGATTCACATTCAGAAATTCATATTTTTTACTTACCATACCAACACAGTATTTTACCATGATTCATTTTGATTAGAAAAACAGGATGTATAACTCCACATTGTTTTTAAGAAACAGCTATTTCTCTGGATCTCTATTTAAAATGAATAATAGTAATAATAATCACCTGTGGCTGTCAGCACTGCAGACTGGGAGGTACTGAGTTTATCTGCTGGTCGAGTCATGTCAGCCAAACCAGCACCAACCAGACCCTGGAGACGTTTAGGAAGAGACCACGTTTGATTTAATATATCAAAGCTAGTGCAGGTTTTTTTTTTAACAAGTATTTCAATTTGTATTTCAATTTGTTGCACACTTAATTTAAAACCAATGTCTACAGAAATAAGAAAACATGATCATTAATATAAAAAGCAACGACTGGCAGAAATTAAGAAGCATGAGCATAAAAACGAGAGTTATGAAGAATGAATACTAAAAACAACAAATAGAGGTAAACAGTAATGAAGGAGCCGGAGCATAAAAACAAGTGCAGGCAGAACTATGTAAAAACTTTTTTTAAAGAAAGTAAAAGTATTTAGCATGTTTTAATATGAATTTAGAACATGTACATATACAAACTTGAGTCTATGACAAGGTCTGGATACCCTGATAGGTGAATTAGTGGATATTTTTACATCATGTATCTTTCAGTGGACCAGCCAACATGCACAGATATGAGCAACATGTAATAAAGGTGCTGTGTGCAGATTTAGTTTTTTGAGATCACAGTTGAGAACTCTAAAGTTGACATTAACCTGTTTTTAAACTTTGATATGATCTGAGAAAAACATTGAGTCCTGTTTTGATACCACTCTCTCTCTCTTTTACTTGAGCAGCTTTTGATAAAACATATGACTGAAGATCTGAAGGTTTTTAACTTTTTAGTTCTTCTTCATACTGTCGATCGTTCAAATAAAGTTGATATTTTATTGTTTACAACACGTATCAAAAGCTATCAAAGTATTCATTTTGAGAAATCTTAGAGAACACTAGTCTTTGGAATTCCTAGAATCTGTTGAAGTGTTTGAACATGCTCGACTCACCCATTTAAACACGGGGGCCCAGAAGAAGACGGTTTTGGGACCTGGAATGAAAAAAAGGTAAAATTAAATTCTGCACATTTGTTCAAACAATCTGATTTCACATCACAGTTTTTTAAAGGTTTTCTCTGAAACAGAGCTTATGCGTCTGCATGTAAAGAAGGCCTGTCAGCATCTCCTAGTTCATTACAATCATTACGATATGAAGCATTCATTTTTTTTTTTAATTGCATGCAATCTTGTCCCTTTGGGTGCACCGTGGATAAGCCTCCTCTGTGTCTCCCTGATGTCACAGAGAAAGAACAACTCTGCTGCGTCTTGTCTCTTTCACATTAAAACAAACTCAGACCGTTCTTTGAGCTGTTTCTGTTTAGTTTTTGATCCGTAATGAGTTCCTTTTTCCATTGTGAATGTCTTAACCTTTGATCTACCAGAAGGTCCTTCCTTTAGTTCAAAATAAAAGCAGGTATGAATTCAATCAGCAAGGAAAATACTCTCAGTTTAAGACATTTCAAAGCCTAGTCATTTTTATTTTTTTAAATGCAAAAGAATGAATTTTTAAACGTGAAAATTTGTAATTGTATTAACTGTATTAATCACGAGTAACTATTGAAATTCAGCTGTGTGATAGATAATGCGACACCTCAGTGTGTCCCAATGTACTGAAAGCAGAATAACAGAGCTTCTTTAACTCTGTAAACTTCACTAACAAGAAGGTGAAACATCTGAGGAGACACTGAATCTTATAATCTACAAACCCTTTAATGATCAAAAACATGTGCATAACTCAAACTATTCACAATAACAACATACTGAAATGACTAAATGAGCTTCTTCAAAGCTAAAAAAATAAAGCTGCAACTAGTGGATATGTAGTTTTGGTCAACGTGGTCATTCTTTTCTGGATACATCTCTGCGTTGTTTGATCCAGAAAATGCCAGGAATGTTACAAATTGTGAAAACGGTTTCAAAATGCAGAAGAGGAAGTGCTCACGCTTTTGTTTAGTCCACAACCCAAAGATTTCTGTTTTCTGACAAAGGAGTGAAAAAACAGCCCAAAACCTTTAAACATTTAACAACCTGAAATAAGAGAAGTTCTACTTGCTTTTAATTTGCTCAATTGTCTCAATCAGTTATCAAAACGTTGCTAAACATTTAATAGTCAACTGCTAATTGATAATTAATTGCAATAAAACACATGTTGTAATACTAAAACAAAACAACTGATCAAGAATTCAGCTCGATCTCCTTTGGACACCTAAACAGAAAACCAGAAAAGAGTGCAATATAATATAACAAACATTTCCTTGTTGCTTGTGTAAATGTGTTTTTGGGGCATATGACACATAATAAATCACCCATGCCACTGAACATTAACAGAGGCACAGACCTTGAAATATGTGTTTTGTTTTTACAGATACATTTGTAATACCAAATGCTATAACATCTTTTATTTTGTCTTAGTTGAAGTTTTCTGTCAGAGACACTTTATCTTCCATCCAGGCTTATCTTGTGAGTTAAAAGATAAGATGTACATCCAGAAAGTCAAACCTGAGCCTCACTAACTATTGTGCAAAAGTTAAGTTAAGAAATGTCCAGGTCAGGGCCATAAAAAAAAAAAGCTGCTGATCTGGAAGCAGCCTCCCTCACGATCCCGCCCTGTGCGCAACTAAAAGTGGGTCTTGTGTCACTGCAAATCATTGTTGAGGGAGTCGGCTTTTTGTTGCCTCCCCCTTCATACCTGCATGGAAAGAAAGTCGTCCTTGACAATCGGAGCTCCAGTTCTCTGACACAGACAAAACATGAGATCAGACTATCCCTGGTGACGCCAAACACTCACTAATCTCAGTCCTCTCGTGTTAATATCAGAGTCAAAGAGGGCTCCATGTGTGTACAAGTTCTACTTACTGGATAAAAGGATAAAGCAGTCTTATTCGATAAAAGCCACCAGTTGGTGCTGCTGATGTGGATATACTGGAAGAATTTTTTTAACTTTGTACAGCCTGCCGTCTTTAATGAGGAATGGAGTGTCCAAAATAAACCTACATAGAGGTAGGATTTATTAAAGACTTGTTGAAAGACATCGAGTGGGCAGTGGGAATAGAAGCTACTTCAATATGTACCAAAGTAACGCAAAATTTAGACAAATCAGTACAAATCATTCAATGAGTTAAGATGTAGCTGTCTGTATGAGGCATTTAATAGATGCTAAATACATGCAAATCTTTGCCTTTTTCGCTTTTCTCCTTATAAGTTTGAGTTGTGGATTTTGTGAGTCGTCAAAGTGAGACATTTGAAGAAGCAGCGCAGGATTTTTCTGGCACAACTTCACCATCAAGGTGCATGAAGAGTGAAAGGCTTGACGACGTCAAAAACCTCCAGCAACACTTGAAGTATGTAGACCAAATTTATTTACAGATTAGAAAATGTGAGCTCTGCCAATGAAAGGCGTCTGATCCAACCTTCACAACAGGGTCCTAAGTCTCTGACTAGACTCTTCTCCTCTGTCGCCCCCCGGTGGTGGAATGAACTTCCAAACTCCATGTGATCTGCAGAGTCCCTCTGCACCTTTAAGAAAAAGCTAAAGACCCAGCTCTTTCATGAATACCTACTAACTTAATGATGATGGTCTCCATATTATTGATGATGATGATGGTAATGACGATGGTTTTTGTTTGATAACGACGACTTATAAGATGGTTTCTATACTGATTAGAGCTCTCAAGAACTGCCCTCAATGTTGTGCTTTGCCTCTGGTCACTTCCTGTCAGCACCTGTGTGTCCAATCAGACTCAAAGCTGATCGTTTGCTCTTACTGACATTGTTCCCTTTTTTCTAGATCCTTGCTTGTGTTGTTCTTACTCTCTGATGTACGTCGCTTTGGAGAAAAGAGTCTGCTCAGTGAAATGTAGAAATGTAGAAAAAATGCTTTCCGGCTTGTGGCCTTCATCGGGATCATCCCAAAGTGAGACATTTTAAACCCCATGTAATGCTTTCTGTAATCCAAATGAGTTGTGACTAAGACGTATGGATGATTAAAGGATATTTAAGGATTGCACTTCTTAGTTGTTGTTGTTTTTTTTTTTAAATCATCAAAATACACCTGCAACAACTTTTGTCCATTTTAAACTCTATTCATCAAGTTAATCATGTTTCAGTAGGAGTAGAATAGTTAGTAAGTAAATGAGTGTTTGACATTTTAGTCAGATATGTTTTATTATTTATTATTTTTATGATAAAACCTTTGAGCTCATCAATAAACTTTGTCTAACAACACTTTTCCTTCCATAACATCAGATCTTCTTCTTCTCAGACTGAGCTACTTACTGAGATCCCAACAGATTAGAGTCTCCCACAGCAGCACCAGCAACACCAGCAACAATTAAAACAATAGACTTTCATACAGACATGGAGAGGAGAGAGGAGAGAGGAGCGAGGAGAGAGGAGAGAGGAGATAGGAGAGAGGAGCATCCACATCACGTCCACCACCAGCTGACACATCCCAAACTAAAAACCCAGCTAACTAAAACATGAGAGATAGATTCAGCATTACCTGCAGGGTGGTTGTACAGAGGTCTCAGCTTGGCGGGCAGCATGTGCTCGATCTTGTCCAAAATCCTGTGATAGGAAACTCTGAGCGCAGCCATGACTGTAACCTGCAGGGAAACTTACAGCTAGCTTGCTAAATGGTAAGCTAACTAAGGAAGCTGTTGTTAATAGTCGGATATTTGTATGTTTCAAATCGTCTGCCGGCTCCTGTGGAACAGCTAAAGGACAGGAAGTTGATGCGATAGGAGAAGGATGCTGCTGTCCTACTGTCGACCTTCCTCCGGCTTCACTATGACCATGTTAGCTCTGCTAGCTGCGGTAGCTTCTGTCTGACCGTCACAACGAAGAGGTGACTTTCTCTACGATGCAACCTACCGCGTGTGGGGGCGGGGCTACACGTTATCTCGATCCGTATTGGACCGCTTGCGCAGAACTGCAATGCGATTGGCTTAGATAGAATTCGTCTCTTTTGTTGTTCTAGCGTATCCGAACTGGGCGGAGACGAATCAGAATATATTTGGCTGGTTCAACTGAAACATTTATTTAGATTTTAGATGTTTGTTACTTTTCAGCACAATCAACAATAAGGATGATATAATCATTTAAATAATAATAAAAAATTAAAATGATAAAAAAAAATAATGTTTTTAAACGTTATTACAAATGTTTAAGTCTATAAAATACATTTCTAAAATAAATATGTATTCTGCCATTTTTTTTTGTCAATTTCTTGATGTGTTTTTCTGCTTGTTGTATATATTAAATCCTGGTTGTATATATTCTCATTCTTAGTTTTGATATTTTAAGTACTTATTTACTTTGTATTTAATATTATATTGTGTTTAAATTTGCTAATATTGTGTGTTTGGATAACCTGCTGCTGTAGCTCTACAATTTCCCAGTTTTGGATCAATAAAGTAATTCTATTTTATTATTCTATCCCAGGGATGGGCAACTTTGGTCACAGCAAGGGCCACATTCATTTAATTCTCACCGCCAGAGGGCCAAATTGTAGGACATAAAAACGATTACAGTCAATTATGTCTCAAATTTAACTTGTACACCAGTGATCAAATATTATTATGGACATATTTCTGGTTTTCAATGCAGATTTTGTCATGTTTTCTTCCATGTTTCCAATTAATTGATGTGTAAAAATTGAACTGAGGGCCACGTTGAGGGTTGATGGGGGCCGCATGTGGCCCGCGGACCGCCAGTTACCCACCTCTGTTTTATTTTATTATTCTATTTTATTCTATTCTATCCTGCTAGATTTCTTTTTTTTTTTACAAATCAAAACCTCTACCTGGGTAATCTCCGCCTTGGCAGCTGCTTGGCTTCCATAAACGAGCGCTCCTATCCTCTAAGGGAAAAAAAAACAAAACCTCGTGCAGACTCTCGCGTTGTTTGGACACAGCTGTCCGCTGTCCGCTTGGGAGAAATAATAAACCAGGCTATGCTAGCAGAACGGGCAGAGAGTTAGCGGCGATACAGTGAATGTAAACTCGGCAGGACCAGCGGGACACGGGACAGGAGCGAGTCTTTACCCCAGCAATGAAACTATCCAGTGTCGCAGCTGGCTAACGAGAACACCGTCCGTCCCGACAGACAGACACGGGATTTGATCTCAATGGGAGAAAACCCGGAGCGACGATAAATAACAGGCGACATCAGACGGGGGGGAAAGGGTTAGCTCGGTTTCAATGTTATTGTCAATTAAAACTCACATTTGGCCACAATGTCCTGCTCTGGAAACCTGGTTTGGGATGTAAATAAACGCTTAATTGGATACAACGAGCCCAACACCATCAGGACCAACTACTTAGGTAAGAACAAACAAGCTGCTTTAATGCTAACTGGGAACAGAAGAATAACATGCAGTGTTTTGATAATGTGTGTGTGGCAGGTAAATCCACTGCAGGCTGCGTGTGTGTGTGTGTGTGTGTGTGTGTGTGTGTGGCTGACAGCAGCTAGACCCAACATGACTTTGCTCCAAACCCATTATTAGACCGACCTGCACAATAACAGCTGAGTTTCTCCTCCAGCATCATCTCCTGTTCCAGTTAAAGCACTACATAGATGGGATTAAATGTTATGTGTAACGTTAATCCTTCATACTGGTGCTGCTCTCTGTGACGTTACATCCCTTTTTTTTATATATATATATCTCCTGATTAACAGTGAACAGATTCCACTAAAACAGTCTCGCCATAAAAATCTTAGAAAAAGCCTTTTTCGTTTCACCATTGCACTCTTTTAGATAAACATCATTTACTACATTTTCATAATTTAGTTCATTTTTTATTTATTTATTTATTAGCACACATATAAGAATACATCAAAATAGGATTAACAAAAACTTAAAAGGTGTGTCAGGAGAGGTCAAGAAGCCAACAGGTTTATAAAGAGACCTCACCTCTTAAGAGACAAATAAATCAACTGAGCAAATCCAATTACACAGTTTCAAAACAAAATTAAATATTAACACATGTACAGTAACCTATACACGTATTCATACACACACACTTAGACACATACATACAATAGAAAGACTGAGAATGTTAACCCTCTATCAGCTAAATGAAACAGGCATTCATCTATTAAAAATGGAGTGAATGAGTGAGTCGATGGAAGAAAAGAAAGAAAACAATATATTTTATAAATGTAAACGTTTGACCTCGTGGATTAAATGTGAAGACAGTTTCCTTTTAAAAATCTCTGTAGACGAAGAGCTGTTAACGTGTCTTTTGGAATTCCGTGTTTGTACCCCACGATGCATTAAAAGTGCATGTTTTATATATAACGTTTTGGACAGACTTGCTCCTCCTCCTTTGAAGGACTTCATAAAGCTGAAGTCTGCCGGTGGGATCGGCACCAGGGGCCACAGCCCGAGGAGACTGTGAGGTCCCATACAGACGCACTACATTCAGACAAACTGTTCTGTCAGTCAAAGGAACTAAATATTGGAATATTCTCCCACTCACAATAAGAGACTCACAAACATATGCAACCTTCAAAACACACCTCAAACAGTGGATAACAGAAAACCAAGTCTGTGACCACCTTTAACCTTTAACCTCTATTATTGTCATGTGTCACTTGTGCCTTTTATTTGTAATTTGTAATTTGTCTTTCTCTATTACCTGCCTAGGGACAACAGATGGAAACTAGCACTTCTGCTATAATCTGGCATTTTTACAGCTGTTCATTAATATGCACTGTCCCTAACAAATAAATAAATAGATGGTGTACAACAGGGCGAAGTATCTGCAGTGACCAAATGTGGGATGCATTTATGAAGGCGTGATGCTCTACAAAGTGGAGTATGCAGGCAGTATGAATGAATCAAAGTGCTTAATGTGTTATCCTCCTTGATGTCTAAACAACAACATATACACCTCTGTATTACTTAACATTTACCAACTATCATTAAAACTCTAAACTTCCTAGAAAAGTAAGGAAATGTGTCATTTTGGAAAAGTATTTTTCTCTTTTATAATTTTTTTTTTTTTAAAGTTCAAATATCTTTATTGAGTTTTCATCATATATATATATATATATATATATATATATATATATATATATATATATATATATATATATATTAAACACACAATACAAAAAATAATAATAAAACATAGAAGGGTTGGGCAGTAATCTTCCACATTGCCACAAATGGTATAGTAATGTGTGGAACAAGTAAGACAAACAAGTTTCTACATTTTTTTTAATACCACTCATAACAATAATCAATGAATACTATAGTTTCCTCAACTTTTGCCTCCAAACTGACTAGTCTTTTGAATACTGAAAAAGATACGCACTTCTATAATAATAATAATAAAAAACAGCATTTTCGATGGGCATGAATAAATCCTGACTCGTACCCGAGGAATATGGTGCTAAAAATCTAACTTTATCAAATACTTCATGTATGTACAAAAGTGTTTTTTCAAATATCAAAACAACATTACTACATAGAATAAACAAAAGTGGCTTCCTCAGCTTTTAGTGCAGGTTTTAAGCGTCATAAATATTTCCATCAAGGAAAAGCAGCTCAATCTTTGAGGAAATTATTTTAAAAACCTGGAAAACAGATGTTGTGCTTTCCAGGTGTTTGTGCCACTTTCTGTTTTAAAGTTTTTTTTCAATACATTAAAAATGTCTGCACAGTCGTTTCCAAACACGTTCCATACGACTGTTGTGATATCAGTCATAGCAGGGCATCGTTTTATCACTTGATAGTAGACATAAGGCGATCCAAAAAATGTCACCAATTATCCTGCACAAATCAAACAATCTGTAATACGATAATATATAACCATGGATCAATAAACAAGAAATATCAACCCATATCGTCTGTAAGATACAAGGAGCAGAATATTGTCTGACAGTAAATATACATCTTTGTCTTCAGATGAAAAAGAACAGACTGTTTTTCATTGAACAGCATACAATAACACAATCATATCTAAGATGTTCTTTTGTTGGTAGATATGTAATTTAGTCTTTATACAGGCCAAATGTAATTGTCTTATATTGGTCACAGACCCCTGATTTGATCTAATTCAAAACCATTTCCTTGGAGTCTTTTAGTGATCCAGGATACAATCATCCTTTTGTAATGTAATGTACTTACTAACTGACTTTACATGCAGTTACAGTCTGTAGTATTTTTGCTGTTTGGATAGAATTCAGTCATTTTTCTGGCTTGGTTTAAAGAGAACAACAGTAAAGGGTCTGTGGAGTAAACTGAGGACAGCTCTTAGGCTCACAGCCAGGCAGAGAGCTTTATAAGAGCTGACTGCTGTCAGACAGTCAGCGCCTGACAGTGGTTGAATGAAGATTTATTGGCCCGTCGAGGTGGGGCAGGTGCCACAGAGGTTTAGTCAGCGCTGTATTTAGCCCGACTGAGATATGGCTTGAGCTGTTATTGTGTACGTGTAGAGGAAACATGCAGCTACGTGCTGGCCGGGTCAAAACAGGGTGGAGGGAGGGGGATGGGAGCAACAAGTAGTCGACTTTAAATTCCAACTCAGATACTTCCGGCGAACATTCAGCTTCCCCATGAGGATTCATGTGTTATTAATGACATGAAATCCAGTTTAACTTGTGGATGAGCGGCTCCAGAGTTTCTCTGAGGAGAACATTAAAGATGGAATATTTGAGACACAGCATCCTGTCACAGGTGCATACAATAACTCATCTGCCAGGCCGGTCTGAACCAGCTTCTGTTTCCTATTTACTGCCTGAGTATAACAGGATGAAAGATTTCATGTTTTTTTTAAATTTTTTTATTTCAAACATGTTTTAAAAATAAAATAAAAATAAACATTACAATCGAAGCAAACAGCAATCAAAGCAGACTTTCTGTAGTGGCTCGATTATTTCTCCTTAACCAGTCCATGTTCGAAAAAGGGTGTAGGATGAAGTTAAATAACTTATCCAGTCCAACCCCCTTTTATCTTTTCATCTTAACAAATGAATCCAAGACTAAGCTTTAAAAAAATGAAGTTGAATAATACAGATAACGAAGTAACAAAAGCAACAGATATAATGTATTACACACATTCATTGGTAGACAGTACAGACCTTACAACTGATATTGATTCAATGTTTCCCATTGACTGCTCAATTTTATATTTGTTAAATGTGTTATTCTGGAAAATGTGTTTGAACTGTCCTAATGTTTTACATGTTTTCATTTCATCACTGCAGCTGTTCCATAAATTAACACCCTTAGTTGTAATACAGTGTAGGTTCATGTTGGTCCTTACTGCTGTTTTCTTTTAAACATAAATATTCCTCTGAGATTGTGTTTACTGTCCCTCTGCTGATGATAAATGATAGAATTAGAGGTGCATAAATCATTCTCTCTTATTATTTATCATTTAAATATTTGAGTGATTAATCTATTGTACTATTTGCCAAACATTTCCTGGAAGCTCCTCCTCTATAGCACGACTGTTTGACATCATTGTTAATCAAAATTGTTCCAATTATTAAAAAGAAAAGAATGACATTCTTAGATATGTAATAATAATGCATTGCATCTTGAAATACGGTGCAACAATCTCTAAGTTAACGCTCACAGCCCCTTATTTATTTTAGTCCTAAACATTAGTTAGTGCTACTTTTATTTCAGGGATGCAAAGATGTGAGATTTTCACTTCTCAAAGTAATCGCAGTGTTTATATTAAAACATGTTTGTTTACTAAAGGTTTATCACTTACATTAAGATTTTACAAAATACATCTATATGTCATATCGGGCACGTCGTGATTACTGTCAGTTCATTTCTTTGTTATGAATTCTGACTTTTATCACATTTCACACAACATGACTTTACACGGCAGAAGAACAAACGATGAGTTCTGACAATTCAGATTGTGATACTGAGTCTAGAGAAAATGTTTCCACATTGTTGGGTTATATTATGACATATGCTTCATCAGTGTGTGAGTCATTGTTACTGTTGGCTCAAGAGGAGGATATGGCATCCCTGATAGTAAACACTCCTGCAACACTAAAACCTGTCGGTGCAAGTGAAAGCTCTCATTTGCATACGAAGCAGCACCGGGCTTTGTCACACCTATGTGTAAGGTAAAGCACTTCCTGGACAGTAAGCGAGTTTGTAGGGCTCTTTGGATCGATAAGACAATTTCATTAAGTAAAATAAATACATTTACAGTATGGATGTCTAATTTAAACTTGAAAGTTAAACTATGAAATCCAATTAGAGGACAGAACGAGGCAGCAACATGTAACCCGTTTTGATTCTAAGCTGTGAAACATCCACCCACAGTTAATTTTTTGTGTTTTGAGCCGATAAGTAGAGCTCCTCCATTTCCCATTATGCATTGCATTGTTGGAGAAAAGTGTCAACAGCACACTCAGATGAAGTTTATTGTTTTTAGCCCGCGTGCTGACTGGTTGAGTTGGTTCTAATCTGACCTTTTACAGCGTAAAAAAACCACTATGGACAAAGCTCCCCAAATGATTTCATTATATTTGAAACATTTAAAATGGAAAGATGTTGTTTATAATGTCCTCAGGTCTAAATGTCAGACAACAGCCCAGAGTGTCGTCCTCTAGTTTCAGCAGGTCACATTTTCTACATCTACATTTCTACAATTCACTTAGCAGACGCTTCTATCCAAAGTCAACATATATTTCTTACAAGAGTAAAACACTCTTAAGAGGAAAAGTTTACGACCTAAATATGTGACGTATGGCATCATCCTGAAGTTGGTCCATTAACAATTGATCTTTTATCTTCACAACCGAGTTTTTTAAACATCTCATGAGTCCGCAGAATGACGGTCCAAAAACCCATAAGACCGTGAGAGAGGAGATTCACAAGTTTTTCAAAGTATAGAATAGAATAGAATAACTTTATTGATCCCAAACTGGGAAATTGTGGCGTTACAGCAGCAGGTTATCAGAGCAAATACAATAATATAAGAATAGATTCAAAGTAAATTAGCACTTAAAATATAAAAAAATAAGAATAAGAAGAGATTTCTACATTAAGGATTTAACTTAACATTCTTACTGGTTAAAAAAATGAAATACAACATTTATTCAGGCTTGTCAACTGAATGTAAAAATACTTGCTGGAGGTAAGAGATGTAAGTTTGCGAAAACAGTGATGACAGTGGTACATATGTAATAACAATATAGGGGGTTCTCCAGAGCTGTGCAAATTGGTGGCTGTGCAATCAGAGATATATATGTTAAAGTTCAGGAGTGTAGATACGTTATCAAGTAGAGACTCTCCATCTTTCACTGACTCCAAATTGAAATGGCTTTTCCTTTAAATACCAACTTTGCACTCCTCTATCCCATTTTTCAAACCCAGCTCAGTTTCGGCAGATGGCTGTCCATCATAACTTTGGTTTTGCCAAAGATTTCTGCCTCTTAGGAGGAAGTTGTTTTCTTGCCACTGTCACTTTGCTAAATGTTGCTTAGTGCTGTGCTCATGATGGATTAACGTTTGGTCTTTGTAATATAGCAAAGAGTGAGGTATTGAGATAACATTTGTTATGAATTGTCACTATAAAGATAAAGATTGATTGATGGATAATGTGTGATTTACTCACAGCTGTTTTCTCTCTTTTAACAGGCAGGAGAGAGTTTGTCCAGAGGCTGAAACTTGAAGGGACACTGAATGTACATGATGGCTGTGTAAGTACTTCAACCTTGAATTCACTTTTTTATTCTTTTTATATCTAGTCACAACAAAGCCCAGGATCCCAATTAACCCCGATACCTATCCTGTCCGTTGTCTCCAAACACGACTTTCACTTTATGTTTCTAAATCTGACTCAGTGTTTTACATTTTCACACATTCTGGGATTTTTAACTCTCAAAATCCCACATGTGCTTTTTATTTTTATAAGAATGTTGCAAATTCAATCTTCCTCTTCTTTAATACTGCACAGCTCTTTTCTGTTTAATAACGGATACATTTTTTATGGGCGCCGGTAGCCTCGTGGTTAGTGCGCCTGCCCGATGTACGGAGGCTATAGTCCTCCAAGTGAGCGGCCAGAGTTCAAATCCGACCTGTGGCTCCTTTCCCACATGTCATTCCCTGCTCGCTCTCTCTCTCTCTCTCTCTCTCGCTCTGATTTCTGACTCTATCCACTGTCCCACCTCTCAATAAAGGCATAAAAAGCCCAAACATTTTATCAGGTCTAATTGCTTAAAACCCACTTGAGTCTACCCGATACAAAAGACCTGTTCAAGTACAAAAATAAATCTCATTTGTCATTTTGCCTTTTGCAACATTCAGCCCCTTTTCCTCAGCCGGTCGTTCTGCCGGCCTCAGTGTGTGACACAGAGCAGCTCTCTGCCCTCGAGTCGGTTGGTCAATGTGAGAAACCTGAAGCTGACACAACAGTCACACGTCCTGTCACACTATCAGCCCGGGCCGTCACTTCATCCAAAACACCAAAAACAACATCAGCACACACGTCCCAGAGGAGCTCCCCTCTCATATCTGCACAGTCTCAACCTGACGTGCTGCAGGGGAAGAAAGGATTGAAGGAACATTTTCAATGCATGACTATGAATGTATTCAGTTTGAATACACTGAGATCCTCCCTAAACTTTGTGTACTGTTAGGGAAGTTGCTCAACAAACAAATGAAGAAGAGCTCTGTTGATGCATTATCACCCTCAGATATGATCGGCTCACAGTTTTAAAATATGAAGATGTTCAGATTTTCTCTGCTGCATAAACTCATCCAGATGTCACCATGTGCTCCTGTAACATGTCATGGACACAGATGAATAATCAACAGGTTTCAACATCTGTTCTCTCACACTGATTTGTTTACGCGTATGTAAATTCAGACCAATGGATGATGCAGCATTTTTTAAACAGAAAGTTATGATAAGGACAAGTGCTATGTGCCTTTAACTGCTGTCTTCATTTTAATAGATTTTTAAAAATTGTCAGAAGAATTTTTAAATTGTTTTTGTAATGTTTTTGTTTTTTTTAACTGTATTGCTTAGTACAACACTTTGATTTAAAGTGCTTTATAAATATATTTATTATAATTCTTTTTGTCCATGCTTGCCAATAATACCTGAAAATGTTGAATTAAGAATCTGGTTTTTGAAAATGAAAATGTCTTATTACCTCACATACTGGCAATTCACAATATTCTATTTTTTGAATAGAAATTCTCTGTGTTGTAAGACTTACACACAACGTAAACAAAGGACTGGATGGGTTTATTCCATATTTTGTGGGTCGGTAGACACTCAGGTTTCCCAAATACATGCAAGTGGATTTTTCTTAATATGTATTTAATACAAATATATCACACACACGTATGTAAAGGCAAAAATATATTTAGCAGCTTTTCAAGTGAAAAGTTATCCCATTGTTAAACACAGACACACCTCTAAATACCTTTCACAAACCCACAGTCTATGAAATGACCAGAAACTCTAAATGTACCTGTGCTAACATCTGCTGTGCTGAGCTCTCCCACACGTTCTGTTACACTACAGCCCTGCTGCCTCAGTTGCCTTGTGTTGTTAGTAGGTGGACGGTGTGAGTGTGTTGTTTTTTTCTGTGCTTAAGCGCTCCTCAACCGTGGCAGCTGTTTGATATTTGGTGCTTTGCTTCAGAACATCTTTGTTGCAAAAATCTGTGAAAACAGGGAAGAAGCTGTAAGCCTGCGGTCAATCTGAATGAGTTGCAAAACACATCAAGCTGCTTGGGGTTTTTTTTCTGGTGAAACATAGAGTGAAAGTGTTACATATTGTCCTGGATGCTGCTAACCACATCTGCTCTTTTGTGGAGGCATAGACTGTTAGACTAGGAGTAGACTCAATTTTTTTTTTTTAGTCTGCAGTGCTTCTACATTGTTATAAATAACTCAAGATAACCGCTGTGTTAAAAAAACAACAACAAAGCTATACTGCACATGAGGGTTCCCTTTGTCTTAATCTGCTCACTGGCTGTTCATTTGTCACATCAGCGATGTCAAACAGGCAGATCCAGCACACAAAGTCTGATCTGGCATCGGCTTCAGATGATGATCAGTCACTCAGGAATCAATCGTTGAACCTGCTACGAGATCGAGTCTTGACTTTTGAGCTCGTTGTTGTAAATGGACAGACGGCCATGAGTGCAGCCGGGGTGATTTCACTGATTGCAGTGGATTGGGTATTTGGAAATGAGGAGCAAACAATGTGATGAAACAGCGAGTGAAGCTGCAACAAGCAGGCGTTAATGAAATATTGATCCACAGAGCGACAGCAGACGGATTCACACTCTCCATTAATGGGAGAGTAACCAGAATGTGACCAGAATTTGATGGTTTGTTGAGATAAATGAAAGACAGACAGGTAGCATCCTTTAGAGCTTCTTTATGCTTTAAAAAGTGTTTTTATTGTCAGGGTTTTATATCAGTCTGGTTCTGTAACATGTAAAATAACATCCAATCTATTTAGCTAACCTAAAGATCTCTCCATTTGTTTGGACCAGTGGTTCAGAATCTACTGAAGTCTGATATGCTGAGGGTCTTTCTCTTCAAATAGCTTTTTTATTTATTTTTTTTATTATTATTTACAGACTTCATTTACAGAGCTTTTATTTTGAAGGCACACAGAGGGGGAAGTGTTTTCCTTGATCAATGGAAAGTTTGAGCGTCAGATCTCTCATAAATACTGCGGCGCAGTTACCACCAACTCGCAGCAGACGCTCGTTTTTCACTTTCACTTAAAGGCAGGGTTTGTAATTTTCTCCAGATCCACTTTTTAAGATTTTGGTTGAAAGTGTCTTCAGGTCCTGACACAAATTAATAACTCATGTTCTCTGAAAAAGGAACGAAGAAAATCCATCATCTGTATCAGTTTATAAGTCTGTAAAAACTTCGACCAATGTCTGCCACGAGGTACCAATCTGATGAACCAATCAGACGCCTCCCCGTCTCCCTATTTGAGCTCTACCTCTTGCATGCACGAGCCCACACTCACAGCATGAGCTGAGGTCCGCTTGTGGAGCAACATCGCTCGTTCATGTAAGCGAGGGGCGTGGCTTTTTTGAACGCTGCTTTCTTTTTTATTTTCTTTTTTTCAGTACTTGTTAATATGAAATACAAATAATTCACAAATACTTTCTTTTTTTGGGGATCTGGAGTTAGTGATCGTTCAGCATTTTGTTCATCAGGAGTTGTGATTTTACTCTTCTGTCATTCAGCTACTCCTCTCAGTACTGATGTAAACTGTAACATCAGTAAAAAAAGATCTCTGGATAATCCCAGTCGTTCTCTCTGTGCAGGTCAACACTATTTCCTGGAACGACACAGGTGAATACATCCTGTCGGGGTCAGACGATACATTTTTGGTCATCTCTAACCCGTACAACAAAAAGGTAAGTCTGATGTACTTCACAATAAAATATCATATTACTGATGTTAATGGGAGAAAAGGAGGTGAATCAAATGTATTTGAATGAAATGAGCAAGAAACTGCAAACTGTAGTGTTCTTGTTGTTGTTGTTGTTGTTGTTCAGGCTCTGATGCAGGTTTTCCTACAAACATGTCGGCTCTGTTGTCCATTAATTGTTGAGGCAGAACATTGACTAAAATAAAAAATTATACTGAGGTCGTTCTTTCTCTCTTATACCAAAAACAACTCTAATAGAAAACATTTCTGGGAAACAACGCAGTGAATCCAGCAGAGCAGACAGTTACCTTCTTCATGTTTTCATCTTATTCACTCATTACAATTCTACAATTCACTTAGCAGACGCTTTTATCCAAAGCGACGTACATCAGAGAGTAAGAACAACACAAGCAAGGATCTAGAAAAAAGGGAACAATGTCAGTAAGAGCAAACGATCAGCTTTGAGTCTGACTGGACACACAGGTGCTGACAGGAAGTGACCAGAGGCAAAGCACAACATTGAGGGCAGTTCTTGAGAGCTCTAATCAGTATAGAAACCATCTTATAAGTCGTAGTTATCAAACAAAAACCATCGTCACAACCATCATCATCATCAATAATATGGAGACCATCATCATTAAGTTAGTAGGTATTCATGAAAGAGCTGGGTCTTTAGCTTTTTCTTAAAGGTGCAGAGGAACATTAAGGAGTGGTTCCTCTTTGTGTTTCTTTGTCAGTTTTCTTCTTCAGCCATCTCACACGTTTTCTCTCTCAGGTCAAGAAGTCAATACGTTCAGGTCATAGGGCGAACATCTTCAGCGCTAAATTCATGCCCCACACCAACGGTCAGGAGATAATCTCGTGCTCCGGAGACGGCATCATCTACTACACACACACCGAGAAGAGTCCCGAGTACAACAGACAGTGTCAGTTCACCTGCCATTATGGGACAGCGTATGAGGTACTGAACAGAACGTTTTCTCAAAACAATGCATGGATTCTTTTTCTCTCTCTCTTCACACTTAATACCGCCTCACTTCCATCATACTCCATTTATTTTATTTTTTTTTCTTTCAGATTATGACGGTACCAAATGACCCCTACACGTTTCTGTCGTGTGGGGAGGACGGCACAGTGCGGTGGTTCGATCTTCGCATGAAGACGAGCTGCACGAAAGAAGACTGCAAAGATGTACGGTGACAGCTAGGATCGTTTTTATTCTCTCTTTCAGCGGTTGTTGATTCACTCTGCACGGAAACTTTCCAGGTTTCTGCTCATATTGAGTTCTACTTTTTTTCCTCGTTCTCAATAATTGGAGGAGAAATATTCCCATTTTCCTCCAATGGTCTCAGGGGGATAATGATCAGGAGCTGCTTCAGTGAGAGGCCACTTTACTATGATAGACGGAAGGGGGGGGGGATCAGATAGGGAAAATATTTTTATGTTGCTTTTTTATATTTATTTTCATGGAGTTTAACAGATCTACATTTTTGGCCTTTTACGTTTTTGAACTTTTCTACAAGAATCAGTTTCATTTTTCTTTAGTCCATCACAGAGTTTCCACTGCGTTAGTTATAAATATGCAGAAGTGGAGGTGGATGGAAACACACATACTGAGGGTCTGGATCCGTTCATTTTAAAATAAATATTTGCAGGTTACAGACGATGATGTTTTCTTCTTTTTAGCACATTGATGTTGACCTTAAGTTCAGAACTTAAGTAATTGTAAGCTTATTAAATCAAAAGAAAAATCTGATTTTACATTTTTTTTTTTAATTATTTATTGAGTTTTTCAATTTTGAGAGGAAACAAACAACAAGAACAATACGGAAAAAAAAAACCCCACCCCAAACTAACAGATGCTGCAAATAATGTATACAAAGACATCAGAAATATCACAGAGAAAAACAAAAATATTAAAAGTATAAAAAGTATTCACACAAAAATAGTAACACTGTAAATTAAGCAGGAAATAAATGAGTAGATTTTTACATTTTAATGGTCCAGAATGTTTGGGGTTTAATGTTTAATTTACATTATAATGAAAATGAATACATGAAAACCCTGCTTTTGTTCTTGATACTCTCAGATTGCAATTTTTTTTGGATGTATTCATTGTCGGTTGTATTTTAATTTGGTCTAAATGCTGCTGACAGTAATCATCTCCCTCATATCTTACATGAGTTGACAGCTTTCTGTCTCTGGAGTAGTTCAGCAAACTGTTTCTTTGGCTACAGGCCAGACTGCATCACCGGGAGCTGAGTGCCTGGGAGTGTGTGTGTGTGTGTGAGTGAGTGAGAGGTCCCTCTAGATTGTGTTGCGTGTTCTCCTCTTTCTCGCCTGAGATCCATACCTGTGACCTTAAATCTGTCAGACTAGTTTTCCTGCTCTCTGTTACCTACACCTTAATTATCCCACAGCCTGTGAGTGTAACACGTGTATGTCCACACCTTGTTTTTTTCTTAATGACTCAGATGAACCTCTCTGTAACACTACTGTAGAAAGAGACTCTTAACTCTGTAAGTGATAACTTTAAAACAGGGCTCATGGGCTTCAGCAGCAGCAGGAAGTCTTTTTTAAACCTGATTGTGTTTGCTCTGATTTCAGGACATCCTGATAAACTGTCGGAGAGCAGCGACCTCAATATCCATCTCTCCCCTGGTGCCATACTATCTGGCTGTGGGCTGCTCGGACAGCTCGGTGCGGATCTATGACAGACGCATGTTGGGCACCAGAGCCACGGGTAAACAGTCCTTCGTTGTTTTGATTCTTCACTGTGGGAGTAGTTTGTGGTTGGATGTTTACATATATATGATTTTAAGAATACATTGAATTTATTAAACATCCATCATACACAACTCACACAAATGTTCTTCAAAAGAGGGGTGCATTATATACTTTTACTTTTATACTTAACGATTCTTCTTTCTGCTCCTTTTTCATTAAAGATTAGAGATTTTATGTTTGTATTTAAGTGTGTTGTTTGGTGGATAAATGAAAAGGAGCATAATTAATACATTCATAAAATAAATCTTAAGGAGTGTCAAGGGAAAAAAGAAAAGACAAATCTAATCATCAAATCAAGTCAAATCAAGTTTATTTGTACAGAACATTTAAAAACAGCTTCATCTGACCAAAGTGCTTTACAGGCAATGCATAAAAGCAAGAAATAAAAAATGTATCTATACATATGCATATACATACAGATATATATACACATAATACACACACACAAACACATACATACAGATACATACCTAAGCTAAATATATGGGTATATATCAGTGAGTATAGTGTTCATATCTCCTGGAATATGTGAATCGTATATGGTTTAATATTAAAAATATTTTTTCTTTGTAGAAGACATTAAAATATTTTCTGTACACTGTCCTTGAAGACTTCGTATTAAACAGCTGACTTAGTGTATACAGATGGTCAGTGTGAGTAAGGTCTATAAACAAAAGAATTCAATTCAAAGAGCTGAGAAATCTATTCATACAGTTGACCTTCCTGGTCTTAGTGAGTTACATTTTTTTAATATAGTCAAAAGAAGGAAAGAGGAAAAATAAATGACAATAAATAAAGGCGAAAAAGAAAGCAAAGTATTTTTTTTTCTTCTTTTTATTTTTCAAATAAACAACAACAGCACAAACATAGGACAGTCAGAAAGGAAACCTGTCAAATCAGTAAGCCTGCAGCCAGACAATGACAAGAAGAATAAACTGACATGGAAACAAATAAATAACAGACAGAAAATAATAAAATACATTAAAAAGGTTACACAGTTATTTTGTTAGCTGTCATATCTTCAACAAAAGATAAAAATAGCTGCCAAGTGATATAGAATTTCCTGATGCAACCTCTTATAGTATATCTGATTTTCTCTAAGTGGACAAGAAACATGACCTCCCTTATCCATTGGCCATATGTCGGGGGTGCAGAGAAAGCAAAGTATTTTAAAAACATCAACATAATGAAGCCGAGGAATTATAATAACAGATTCCAGGGGAAAGCAAGACACACAAGAGCTGAAAGGCGTTCATGTTTTTCCAATTCAGACATTAATAACCCATAAGTTTGGTACAAAAAGTTCTGTTTTGGTTCCTGGGAAAACTTCTTAACGACTAATCAGGGACTCTCTCTCCTCCTCAGGTAACTACATGGGGCGAGGGACGACGGGCATGTGCGTACGGTTCGTTCCCGCTCACCTGTCCAACAAGTCGTGTCGGGTGACTTCTCTTTGCTACAGCGAGGACGGTCAGGAGGTGCTGGTCAGCTACTCCTCCGATTACATCTACCTGTTCGATCCCAAAGACGACCAGGCCCGAGAGCTGAAGGGCCCGTCAGAGGAGAGGAGGGAGGAGGTGAGCGCACGGCACGGGTTCTGATAGGAGCTGCATGTTTGCTGCTTTATTCTTTTTTCTTACTTTTTATCGTCATCATGTCTTAACATACAATACACATAGTTTATATTCAACATAAGGATGACAATATTTTACATTTTAATAAGTGGTGTGGTGTCAAAAAGGGTCGTGTCCCCCCAGTGATGTGGAAATACTAAAAATAACACTTTACAATACAGAAACATGTTTTACAGTTTGTTTAAAGGAGCTTGAAGTCAAACTGAGGTAGCTTGGATCTGTCTCTCATAAATTCATAAAGGTTTTCTTCCCTTTCTCTACGATATTTAACATCTTTAGGAAGACAAACAAACAAATTAGTTATATAAAATGAAAGATTAAGATTAGATTAAAAGAAAGAGAAGAGTCAAAGGAAAAAGAAAACAAAAAACATTTATTCTGGACGTGGTTATCCTTTCATTTACTGATTCAACTGCCTCGACCATTCGACACTGTGTGGCATCTTGCTGCCCCGTTTTCTGTCACATTTATTTCTGAGTTTTTATTTATTCTGTGACCCGCCAGGTTTAAACTTTACATCCCGTCATGCTGTTACATGCTGTTTATTTCATTTTCCTTAAAGTCTTTCTATGTGATTTTTCACACTTAAATATATTAGAAATCAAGTATCTCCTCTGAAAATAACTCTGTGAGTCATGACTGTCTACAATGGGTGTAACACCCGAGTCCCACTGTCTGTGATGTTTTCAGAGTTTTCAGAGTCCTATCTTCACTTTGTTTACATCGCCGGGACGGCCGGCTTTCTCTAACTTAGATAATGCAATAAAAATCTGAAACTACAAAGTCACAGCAGTTCTCCTCTCTGATGTCAACTCTCTAGCACGCTAAGCCCCCGATCCTTGTATGCATGCTTCTTAAGTTGAACCCAATTAGCTCCACTTATTAGTGCCGGGCAATTAATCGAGTTCCAATTTAATTAAGATTTTTGGCTTCCCGCTTTAATGAAAACAAGATAATTGAGATTGAACGATTACTGTGCTGCATGTCGCCGTGTTGCAATGCAGCGCACCCCTCTACAGCGCGAGCTCTGCTCCGCCACTCCCGCCAAAACAGCTCTCGCTTTAACTTAAGTAAGAAGCAGAGGAATCTACGGAACGTAGTGTTGGACTGTTGGGCTACTAGTAAAAAAAAATCTGGTTTAGAAAAGATTTTGGCAGGTGATTTGTTTTTGTCCGTGTTTCAAAGTGTTTATTTTTTGCATCACTACTTTTTCAAAGTGTCGAGAATGTTACAGCGTCTAAGTTTAATAATGGTGCAGATTTTTTAGAGTCAATGAGTAGTAATAATAATAATAATAATCTTTATTTATAGAGCACTTTTCAAAAACAAGTTACAAAGTGCTTTACAAGGACAGCAAATATAAAAACAGGCAGGTTATAGAATTATAAACAAGGCAAGATTAAGGAATAAAAATCACTTTAAAATATAAAATCCCTTTTTAAAAGAACTGTAAAATACATACAATTCTTTTAAAGGAATTCTAAAAAGTGAAAATAGTAACAATTTAAATTCAACAAAAATCAGGAAAGGCTCGCCGGAAAAAGTGTGTCTTAAGAAGAGACTTAAAAGAGATGACTGATTCTGCAGACCTGATCTCCTCGGGCCGGTCGTTCCATAGAGTAATCGTGTTTAATAATCAGTATCAGTCAAAATAATCACGATTAGTCGATCATAATCGAGCACCCCGACTATTTATTTATATAGCAAAATAAAAATGAGCACATGCCATCTGTGCAGACAGTGAGTGAGTGAGGAAACACAAAAGGACCTTCAGGGGTTGCCTTTAAGAGCACTGCAAACATCAGTGCTAAATCTGTTCTGGCTAATGCAGGGCAGCGAGCGGAGCAAATGACCCTGAAGAACAGAGAAGAGGAGGGCAGACACACAGAGAGAAAAGAAGGAAGTGGAACATCTTTAAACTGCTTCTTGTGTTTATGTGTATTTGGGTCATCATCTAGTTTTGAGTATCTGCTAAATGAACAAACAGAACAAACAGTGTGGATCTCAAACTGAGGGTTAAAGGACTGGTCTTCTTCACGTGTGTCTGAATGTGCTGGGTCATGGTGCCAGTACTTCAAAGCCTCGTGTTGAGTTCAGCGGTGTCGAGATGCATCCCCAGCACACATTCCTTTCCAAATACAGCGACCGACGCATGAGGTGTTCCTCTATCGTCCAAAAATAGATCGGCCCTAGGTGCACAGAACGGCCAGAGCAGGGGGCTCCGTTTTCCCCTTCACCTGTAACATCATTTCGTCACCACCACTTGTTTCTCAGTTTTTATTCTACTATCTCCCCCCCCCCCCCCCCCCCCCCCCCAGCCGTTTTTCACCACCTCCAGCCCTTATCCAGACCTGATGACATTCCCTGAGTAGAGTAGTTGATAGTCCCTTCACTAAGAGCCCCCTTTTTTTTTCTATTTTTGGCTCTCAGCCTGTTGCCCTGCAGAGAGAGCCAGGGGACTGGAAAGTGAAGGCACCCTCACCGTGCCGCCAGGAGGGGAGGGGGGAGGGGGGGGGCACATTTTAAGAGGACACTGACAGAGACGAGCAGTGTTTTGCTTTGGCAGCAGAGCTATTTTTGACCATGCTTTGACTGACAAACTGCTAATCTTTCTGTGTGTGTGTGTGTGTGTGTGTGTGTGTGTGTGTGTGTTTGTGTGTGTGTGTGTGTGTGTGTGTGTGTGTTTCCACAGCTGAGGCAGCCTCCAGTGAAGCGCCTCCGTCTACGAGGTGACTGGTCCGACACGGGTCCTAGAGCTCGCCCTGAGAGTGAGCGGGAGAGAGATGGTAAGAACAGAGGAGGAGTCGGTACAGAAGCAAACACGTGTGCGTGTGTGTGTGTGTGTGTGTGTGTGTGTGTGTGTGTGTGTGTGTGTGTGTGTGTGTGTGTGTGTGTGTGTGTGTATTTTTCTCTTCATTTAATTTGAATCAGATGTGTCAAATTACAGCCACCCCCCCCCCCCCCCACCAGATTTTAAAGGTTTTTAAACGGGTCAGCAAAGCAGAAAATCCACAGCTTTTCTAGAGAATTCTAATCAGTAATAAAACCACCCTAAATAACGTTATCGTCATCATCAATATCATTAAGTGCATAGTTTATAGAAGAGCTGGGTCTTTAGCTTTTTCTTAAAGGTGCAGAGGGACTCTGCTGATCAAATGGATTTTGGTACGTCCTTCCACCACTGGGGGGCGACAGAGTAGAAGAGTCTAGTTAGAGACTTAGGGCTCTGTTGGATCAGATGCCTAATTTAAGTCAAAGCTAACAAAGTATCAGCAATCAGTGTTTCCTTATTACACATTTAAAGGTTGTATTTCTTATTTCACGTTAACATAATGGTTAAAACACAGAATAATGCAGAAAGAACCAGCCTCCGATGTAGTTCTCTCATCTTGTTCAAAGTTTGAGGATTAAGTGCATTGTGCCTGGTCATGCAGAAATAGTCTTACTGGATCAAATTATCTAAATTGCAAAAAGTTAAGCCTTTCAACACTTAATCCATACTTAGTGAAATTAACTTCCACACTTCATTTCTGAGGCTCACACATTTTCAAATCTTAAAGCACACTTTTTTAATTTCAGGTTAACATGACGTGTGAAGTTATGACTGTTAGTAATCAGTCCGATGCTGTTAGGCAGCAGCTATAAATCTGTGTGCGTTTTCCTCCTTTTGCTCTTGTAGGAGAGCAGAGCCCCAACGTGTCTCTGATGCAGAGGATGTCCGACATGTTGTCTCGGTGGTTCGAGGAGGCGAGTGAAGCTCAGAGCAGCAGAGGGACGCGACCTCAGCCGCGACCCAGAGGTACAACATTAACTGACAATCTGCATCTAATAAACGGAATCACTTAAAGTCTTTATATGTGATTTTTCACATTTAAATGTAGAAATCAAGTCTATCCTCTGAAAATAACTCTGTGAGTCATGACTGTCTACAATGGGTGTAACACCCGAGTCCCACTGTCTGTGATGTTTTCAGAGTTTTCAGAGTCCTATCTTCACTTTGTTTACATCGCCCGGACAGCCGGCTGACTCCCCTCGAGTATAAAAGTTGTTTAATTGAGGGACTAGAGAAAAGAAGAATAACATACTGTACTCACTGCTTAACTGTGTTTCTAGATCATGCTCATTTCAGGTAAATTTACATGCAGTGTGAAGATACCAGCATAATAAAGATCGCTAGCATTAGCATGCTAACACAACAATGCAGCGCGAGTTGTTTTGGTTTCATGCTGGAGCTCAAGGGCGACATCTGCTGGATCAAAAAATATAAGCATATAAAGCCTTTAAATCTGCTCTTGAACTCAAAGTCATAAGATTTGCTTTCTCTTTGCTGACTCTGTTTGCACTCAGATATATTGTTGCATGCACAGATTGCAATAAGCATCCAATCAGCATGTTCATTTCTCAAACTGAAAGACTACACTCTTGAAGAAGGGTGATGGATGCTGTCATATATTAAATGTCCCTCAGCCTGAAGATTTTCTGTGAAAGTTAAACATGCAGTTTTTTCATCACAGGCTGCTGGAAAGTTTTCTTAATTAATGCTTCACATAAAAATAACGTTTTACAAAAGGAAAAACCTTGAAATCTTTTGACCATTAAAACCTTTCTGATCATTTTGCATTACTTGTTGACTTTCCTCGACATCGTTAATCTCCTTTTTTATTTTCTTGTTTTAGGAACAGCTGCTCGTCTGGAGGGGCCGCCGAGTACTCCAGCTGCCCGAGGTGCAGGTGACTCCACCCAGGAGTCCAGCGACCTTGAGAGGCCCGGGGGGTCGGACGCACCCGGGGAGCCTCCAGTTCCTGTCAGTGCAGCCACCGCCATGCCTAAATCCACGTCCTCTTCCTCCTCAGGGTCATCATCAACTGTTACAGCTCCTCCTCCTTCCAGCTCCTCATCGGTGGAGAGTTCAGCCCCTTCCTCCTCCCCCGTCACCTCCTCGCCTGACTCAGAGCAGAGGAGTCAGGCCAACGTCACTGGGACCCCGACGCCAACGCCCACACCCACACCCACCCCAACCTCAACCTCAGAACCCACTCTTTCAGGTAACTCAGACAGAAGTGAGCGTTATTTGTTTTTGATTTAGAAAGTCTCAGAAATTCACATTTTGCTCCCCAGTGCAGCAAGTAGGTATCAAATCAGTATTTCCTGTGTGTGTGTTTGTTTGTTTATTTGTTTGTTTGTTTGTTGGAGCCACTCCACTCAAGCAGCAGCCTCACTTCCCTCTCTTCTCCTTCAGCATCCTGTCATCCTTCCTCCTCCTCCTCTCCCCCTCAGTCTTCTTCTAATCATGCATCACTCTTCCTCTCCTACTCTTCCCCTCTGTTAGAGTACAGTTCTCAACGGCTGCCCATAAGTTTAGTGTGTAGGCGTTTGCAGAGATTACTCCGGCTGGCCGACCCACCGGGACGGGGTCAGCGGGCGGCCCCTTCTTCTTCTTCTTCCTCCTCCTCTTCCTCTGCAGCCCCTGAGAGACAATCACAAAGAGCCGCTGATCCTCCTGCTGCTGCTGAGACGCAACCCCCTACAGGTTACCCTCACCCCCCCCCTCCTCCATACGGGCTGTTTTGCCTGGACCCCCCTTTCCCTCCCCCTGCCATGTTCCCCCAGAAAGACCAGATCTAGAACTGACCTCTAATCCCTACACTGATCCTCTTTCCATTCCCCCCAATAATGCACCTTGATGTTTGTTAACCTCTGTAGCTGTCACTGCGTCGCCTCTCATCCTCTTTAATGACTCACTAACACTCTCACCTGTTGCTTCAGTTTTCACCTGTTGGAGTGGCACCAGCCAGTTTGAAGCTCTGCGTTGGCATCTTCATGGCTCATGTGGTTGTTCATTCATGTTTGATCAAACACACACACACACACACACACACACACACACACACACACACACACACACACACACACACACACACACACACTGATCAGACGACTTAACAGGTGACCTTAATGCTGGACATGATTCACTTTGGTTGGATCTCAAGAATGAAAACGAGAGCGCCGATGGCATAGCGGTTATGTCGCACACACATGTACAGAGGCTATAGTCCTTGTCGCAGCAGCTGTGGGTTTAAATCCAGCCTCGGCCCTTTGCTGCAAGTCATCCCCCCACTCTCTCCTCTGAACATTTCCTGTATCTCTTTAGCTGTCCTTTCTAAATAAAGGCAAAAAAGGCCCAAAAAACAAGTCAAAAATAAATAAAACAATACCTAAAGCCTTCAAAAAATAAGATAAATAATTTAGAATAACTGACTATATTTTATGTTTATGTTAACTGTTTATGTCCTTAGTTCACACATAACATGACCTTTACAGAATGAACCACAATACTCACACAGTGGTCGACAGCCATTGTGAAAAAAGCAAAAAAACTGACCTATGGTGAGGAATCCAACTTGTTGCTTTTTCAAAGACATTCTGTCATTAAAGCCTTAATATGTGATGTATTTGAGATTGAGGGATTTTTACATTATTTGATATAAACTTGTGCATTAATTACATTTCTCATGAAGGCCAGAATAAGTCACCTGTAGCCTTTTGGCCAGAGAGTAATTTAAATAGCAGGAAAACCTCAATGTGAATGAAAGCACCAAGGATATTTTCAAAATAAAAGCAGAATAAATGCAGAAAACAAACAGAGCTTTGACCACATAGAGATAAAAATCAGCTCTTGAATCGGCTCTTATGACACACAGAATCGATTCCATGACAAGATATAATAAACATGAAGGGATGACAGACTGTAAGAGTTTTCAAAGTGAACCAGGTGTTTAATTTTCCTGATTTTAATAATCATCACAGAGTAAATTCAGCACCTTTTCTAATGTCTGAGGGTTCTCAAGTATGATAAGATATTTTACATGAGGACTTTCATGCTAAACTTTTTCATTCATCTATACTGTTTGGATTCGATTTTTTTTAAAGTGTCCAATGTTACTGTGCTTATGCGTATTGCACTTTTGCAGCAGTATTTTATTCTGAAATTTCAAAACGTGTAATTTGTTTGCAGTTAAGAGGAACACAATGGATTAAAGTTCAAACATGTTAATAACCAGAAAACTGTCCATCACATTCAAGTAGCACTGTGATGTCTGACAGGCGTTGATGTTGAACCCAGGCTGCTCTGAGGTCTACTTTTTTTGTTTTCTAACATCTGTTATCACAGATATCTTTAAATCTAAGAAAATGGTGAAATGGAAAGAAGAGTTGATTGCTTTGGTGTTTTAAAGAGGGAATCCAAACAAACATGTAGGGTCCTAAAATTAGCTTGTAAGTTCTATTGACATTTAAAGAAGTCAGACATTTCTAAGCAGAATGTGTGAATGTGTCATGTTCATGTTCCATTCAGACGCACTAATCTCTGATACTCATGAAGCTGCACATGCAGAATGAGAACTGATCCTTGTGTTATCAGATGCAGCTTTGTCTCCTCTTGCTTGGCCTGGATCATGTTTTTCTTTTTTAATAACTTTTAACTCCTGTGCATCTGTACTGTGTGAGTCCTCGGGTTTGACCTTTGTGTCCGATGTTTAGTCAGGTCTCATTTGTGTTCCAGATTCTCCCTCGTCTGTGGTAAACAAACAGCTGGGATCCATGACTCTTGATGAACAGCAGGGTGCGTTCTCTCCCCCCCCCACCCCCCAAACACCCCCACCCTGCTTCTAGCTGTGTCTTCTTCATCCTCCCTCATAAACCAAATCAGTTCTCTTTGGGATGCACTGATGTGACTTTTTCAGTCCTGATGTCAGAACCCTGGCTTTGGGAGTTTGATAAAAACAAGGACAAATTCAATACCGCTGTTTAGTTTCTGAAACATCTGTGCCTCACTGTGTCAACCAGAAAGATTTATCTTAAGGCAACAAGCAGGCTTGACTTGTAAAATGTGTTTTTCCAATTTTTTTGCACATTTAAGAAGTAGCTGTACAACTAAAGGTGTAGCGAGAAAGATTCCCCTCCTTACAACTGACAGCTAAGCTGCATCCTTCATCCTTCCATTTAGAAGATAAAAAATAGAATCAAATGTGATGCATCGGCACCGGATTGATCCAATGACTCGAGTAAGAAACACAACTTAATCTGATGTCTGTATCAGATCGGTGCATCCCTGCTTTGTCTCATAGTTCCCCACACTTTGTCTTTAATTTCCTTCTTCTTTTTTACTTCCCTCTGTTCCACTCTGAACTCCAGTCCTCTGTCTTTATCAGATAAAGATGGCAAGTCTGCCTCACCTTTGTAGCAACATTCAGTAAGAACCAATATGATCACCTGGTAAAGGCTGTTATATAAGTCTGACATTCGTTTTACTGGAAACTAGGGGAGCAAATACCTGATCATTACTACGGAGACACATAAAGATAGCAATTATGCAAAAAACATTTAGAAATAGTAATATTAATATTCTGGTAACAGTTAAAGTGCTTCTCGTTTACAGTGCAATCATTTTTTTATTGATGCTTGAGTGTTGCATCCCACCTCAGGGGTATGACGATCCATCGGGGGCTTTCACCGTTGTGTTTTATGTCTCACCATGTGTGTGTGTCTTGTTGCTGTGGCAAGTGATTGTCCCCCCCCCCCCCCCTCCATCACCAATCTGCTCTTTTAATGTCCAGTGCACGTTCCCATTACTGCTGGGTGTTTTTTTAACGGTGAAATAATGCAACAGAAGTTTGCATGTTTCCTGCGTGCTTTTACATCCACCAAAAACATGCTGTGAGCAAAAAGTGGAAAAAATACTCTTAGCTAAAACTTTTGATGAGAGTTATTTGGGTGAAGCGAAACAGAAAATGACAACACTGGAAACTTCTCCTGTGTGTCCTCTCTCTCCTATCAGGAGCAGCAGAAGCTGCAGGTCCGTCCACTGAGCGGCCCGTTCCTGCACCTGTTAGCAGCAGCGCTCCAACCACCTCTACAACGTCCTCTTCCATCTCCAGCATGCCCGGCACCAGTCGACCCAGTGCAGCAGAGCCAGTCCTCAGCCTGCACTACAGCTCAGAGGGAACCACGACCAGCACCATCAAGCTGGACTTCACTGATGAGTGGTGAGTCATCGATAGAGCATTCAGTTATTGTGTTGGTTTTCAGATTGAAGTTATTTATTTTGGACATCAGATCCATTCTACCAGTTTATAAAGAATCCAAAATGACTGCTCAGTCTTTTCACTTTATACAGTCGCTCTTTATTCCAGAAGTAGGTGATATCAACGCTTCGACCGGTATCCAGATTATGATATTCAACATGTAAATAGGCCATTCAGTAAACAGAAGCAAATGTCTAAAAAACAAATTCACATACACAATAAATTACATACATACTTTGTTAATCCCCATGCCATGAGGAAATTGTGGTTTACACTCTGTTAATGAGAGAAATACTTGTCACACATCGGCTCGGTTTTCAGTTATATATTTTTTGGGTTTCTTGGCAGTTGGCAAAACAATTGTAAAAACAATTTAAACATTGTGGGCAAACATTTCATCACTCAGTCACTGTTTTATTTTTCCTCAACAGGAGCAGCAGCACATCCAGCTCTCTGGGCAGCGGAGGACCTAAGACATCTGAGACTGTGACTGTGCCGAGCACGGTGAGCAGAGGGACTGTGTCTACAGGGAGTTCACTGTCGGAGCAAGGTGAGTCCTGCAGCAGAATAGAAAGTATCAGAAGTTATAAAAATAAAGTTTTACCCCTGTTTCCCTTCAGACAGGTTGCATCACAAATGGGTGTAGTCTGTTGTGGTCACCTGTAGTCATTAATGTGTAACTGACAGAAGTACAAGTATACACTTTAGTATGCAACATTTTAATATCCAAGTGCACACTGTCAACAGCACATGTGCATATCTGCACACTTTCAAGTTCACATCATCAAGTGCAGATTTTCAAGCGTATAAGTGAACACTTCAAAGTGTACAACCTAAAACTCACACTTTGCGCAGCCTGAGACCCTCAGGCAGGAACCTCCTAACTGTTCACGCCTCAAACTTGAAAACTAAAGGAGATCAAGCATTTGTATCTCGGGCTCGTCGGCTGTGGAACGACCTGCCTGAGGATCTCAGACGAGCTACATCAGTATCTTCTTTTAAAAACACATTTTTATCATAAGGCCTTCTTATAATCCTTGTTTCAGACATCAGACAGATGTTTTTATTTGTTTTACTGTTAACTTTAGCCAATCTTTGTCTCAGTTGTTTCTCTTTTCTCTGTTCATTGGATGATTGCTGCACTGTTGTTTTATTTTTCATGCTTTTTTAATAGGATTTTATTGTTGTGTATTTGACTGTATTTGTTGGTTTTGAGAAGTGCTTTATAAATAAACTTTATTATTATTATTATTATTTTAAGATAAGATACATTTACAGTGTTACAGCAGCAAAGAGCAAAGATTGCAAACAAAAAGTGAACACAGTACACAATTTAAATTAAAAAAGAAAAACTAAGAATGTTCAAAAGAATAGATAGATAGATACCACAATATAGATTTAAAAAAAAAAGGAAAGGAATACATTTATAGGCACACTTCCAAGTGTACATTTTAAGCTGCTTTTGTGCTTTCTTAGAAGTGCACAACTTAAACTTCTGAAGTGTGATTTGATTTTCCAAGGCATTTGTGCAAACTTTTAAGTGCACAGTGTTTCTGATAGATACTTTATTTAGTAAATTAAAGACATGCAAAAAGTACACATCAACTGCCGGCCTACAACCAAAATAGATATAACATTTGTTCTGCATGCACTAATATATTATAATTTTGTATTCCTCAGCAGGCTCAGAGTTGACCGGGCAGCAGCAGAGTGGGCCGGCTGCCTCCACAGACCCGCCCTGTGACGCTTCCTGCTCCAGTCCTCACAGCAACTCATCAGCTCAGGCCCCAGCAGAGAGGGCCCCTGAGGGCGGCACCACGGTGTCTTCATCACTCGAGCGGGGCCAGTCGGAGGCTGCGGAGGACACAACGGGAGGCTGCAGAAGAGCAGAGCCGACGGCAGCAGAGGAGGGGGGGGGGGGAGGAGGGCCAGAGCCAACCTGCGAGAGGTAACCCGGACTCTGACGACAGCGACGACGATCCCATTCTCATCCCGTCAACCCGGTTCAGAGGACAGGGACAGAGGTAGGCTACATGATGATTCCTAAATAAAAACATTATTCTTTTGTGTCATTACTTTGAAAGGGCGGGTGCTGGGATGTTTTTTGTTCTTGTGATGACTGTTTCACTACAAATAAAGATTTAATTCCAGAGGATCTGCAGTAGGAGATAGGATGATCAGGTAATGTCTCTTTTGCACTAACCACTTGAAGCATCTTACCTGTCAGGTGTGTGATGTGGAGATGAGCAACAGCACATCATGGTGTGTGTGTGTAGTATGAAAATAACAAGGTGTGGTCTTGGCTCACTCACAGAAAAACTAATACACACACGGCTAACCTGTAGAGTTCTGAGTGTTTCATGCATGTGAGTACTGACTCCACGCGCAGTTTGAGACCGAGCATTAAAGCAGCATTTTGAAAACCTTGTTTGGAAAGGAGGAAAAAGAGAATGAAGAAGTGTGTGCATGACATCCTGATTTAAAATGAGATGAGCAAATATGATTTCTTAAATTCCAGTTTTTGATTAGACACACAAAAACCCTTAATTACCTTAAGTTACATTTTGTAACACGTCTGTCCATGCCATTTATGGACGAGACTACAAATTAAAATTTTAAGACCTTTATTTTCAGTTGTAATGTTTTGCCTTGAAAAGTGGCTGCTCTCTAGTTTGTTATTGGTTGAATTGTTGATACCAGCATTCATTGTATTCAACATTTGAAGCATGAGGTCATAGAGCATCATGACATCATGCCTTTGTGTCTCTTTGTGTTTTTTGAAGAGCCTCTTAATCACATGTACTGATTTCCTTTTCTTATCACAGACGCTCAGCAGCCGCTCGAATCCAGGAGCTGTTCCGGAGGAGGAAAGAGAGGAGGGAGATGGAGGAGAGTGAGACGCAGAATATCAGGAGACCCTCGGTCAAAATGGTCTACAAAGGCCATCGCAACTCAAGGACAATGGTACATCTGGCGTTCTTTCAAAATGCATTACTTCAGGGACCTCGGGAAAGAAGCGACAGGGAGGGTTTGTTTGACTTTGAAGAAATGTGGTTGTTTTGTTTCCTTAAAGAAGTCAGGATGGATTCCACTGACATGGTGAAGTTCACAAATTCACTTTCTGTATTTTGAAATTGCACACAGAGCACTTTCTGGTGCAATGACACCCTGAAGTTTTGTTATCACTGTCAACAACATGAACGATTTGAATCCGACTCTCTGGTTGGTTGGTTTAATAACTCACTTCTGTTTGCAAATGACTTAAACTGTAAACTTTCTTCATGATGCAAGCAACCTGCACCAGATGCACCTAGCTAAGCTAACTTAGAGCTAGCTATCTGGTTAACCTTAGCTTGCTTAGATAGATCGATAGGAACTTTATTAATCCCTCAGGAAATTCAGATTCCAGCAGCAGGTAACACCAAAGGATAGAACAGCACACAGATACAAAGAATAAAATAAAAACACAAGTTCTATACAAATACTATACTGTACACAGGAGCAGCAGTAGACATGTCTAAATAAAATATAGCGGTACAGATTTATAATAAAATAACAGCAGCAATAAGAAAAAGGTAGCAGCAGTTGTGTTGTTTTGTATTTGTCCTTTGTGTTTATAAATAGATAATTAACAATAAATCATGACTAATACGAGCTGTTAAAATACTCACATGGAGCATATTTGAGTTGGTCAGCTTGTCAAATAACCTCACCAGCAAACATAATCAGTGACACTTAAGTTTAGATCAAATAGTGAAGGTTTGAGTAAACAGTGGATGATGATGATACAAAGAAAAGGTGAATCATTTGAAAACTCTCTGAAATGTGAGATTAAGAGAAATCTTGTTGGTCTCCTAAATTAATGGAAGTGTTTGGTGTTTGGTGATCGATGCAACATTTCATTTCATTGTTTTTCCCCGCTGTGCAGATAAAGGAGTCTTGTTTTTGGGGCAACAACTTTGTGATGAGCGGCTCAGACTGTGGTCACATCTTCATCTGGGACAGACACACGGCCGAGCATCTCATGCTGCTGGAAGCGGACAACCACGTAGTGAACTGCCTGCAGCCGCACCCCTTTGACCCCAGTGAGTCCCCCCCCCCCCGCCCCCCCCCGTCCCCCCCCCCCGCTTCACTCTACAGCTCAGACGATTCCCTTCCTCCAAGACGATGATGCTTCCTTGTTTATTAAAATGCTTTTTGTCTTTTCTCTGTTTCAGTTCTAGCTTCTTCAGGGATAGACTACGACATAAAGATTTGGTCGCCACTTGAACAGTCGCCATCTTTCAACAGAGTCCTCGCTAATGAGGTATGAGGTTAACTGTGTCTTTATTTTTTAAAAATGTTCTCATTGAGATACAGGGTTAATGTTTTTCAAGCGCGTCCTGGACAAGACAGCAGCAAAGGTTTCACACAGAGAACAAAGACAGACAACAGTCAACAAATCAGAAGCGTTAAGCAGAGAAACATGTTGCACACAGTCGTCAAATGATTCTTTTCAAATCTTCCGAGCTAACTTAGTGCTCTGGTTTAAGGTGACCCTGCAACTCAGACCAACATGATGCAGCAAACACACTAAAAGCTCTTTGACCAGAGACAGAGCGAGTTCAGAGGAATGTCATGAGCGATGAGTCCTTGAGATGGAAGGCTTCAGCTGCTTCCAGCTTTAGGAATCAGCAGAGAACAGAGGGCTTGTGTAAATCAGTGTACTTCTTCTTGTGATGAAAGATACAACAGGAAACTCAAAGTACTTTTTCCATTCTCTGATTCTCCAAAACAAAAAACGTCAACCAGAAGTTACATTTTTAGACACTTCAAATCCATTATTACCCCTTTAGCTTTTCTGAAGATTATTTCCTTTTTAATATAGATGGCAGTTCATGTAGTACGCCCTTAAAAATACAAATATGTACCAATCATGGGGTTACTAAGGTGGCCGGAACAAAATAACTGGAAACCAAAACAGGACATTGGAAAGCAGCAAAAAACCCAAATAACTGATTATTGTTCTTTTTTTTTTATTATTTAACCAGCTTGGTCCCATTGAGATTAAAAACCTTCTTTTTCAAGGGAGACCGAGCCGAGACAGGCAGCAGCAAAAACACAAAGTTACAGACGGAAACACAAAGAGAGACACAGTACAGTTTACAAAACACAACATTTAGGATTAAAAATAGAACCATCTATGAGTCATATCTGGGAATCAGTTGTTCAAACAGCCGAGATAAAACATCGACATCCTATAGAATCTGCTTCCATGTCTTTCATTTTAGATTTAAAAACATTTCAGGACACCAGCTCCTTGAGCTTTAAGTCATTCTGCAACAGATTCCAGGCTGAGGGTGCAGAGTACCCAGAAGCCGTTTTCCCAATTTCTGTCGGAGCGTTTTGGACAGAGAGCATAAAGAGTCCTGAGAACACAAAGAATACTGTCCCCTACTTCTCTGCATGATAAAAACACAATTAATGAAGAAGTTGTAGATTTACTGGATGCAGTGTTGATTAAACCCTCACATGGGCTCCACTTTCATATCGACAGGATCATCTTTTACTCTCAGAGAGAAAGAAAGCCATTTTTTTTAAGACTTTTCTTTGATATTTTATCAAACTATCAATTCTTAAGGCCTTCACATATATGTGATCATTAAGAATATGAACAAGTGGATATTATGACATTGATAGAATCCAAACAAAGGACTCCTCTGGTATAAAAACAACAATACATCCTCACTCTTCCTCACAGATGATCCTTTCCTCCCTGTCTTCCTGGTTTTTGTCAGACTCAGCTTCCTTCACTTTGACTCACGTTTTCTCTTCTTCTCCCGTCTTCCTCTTTTCTGTCAAGGTAATAACTCGCAACGAGCTGATGCTCGAGGAAACCAGGAACACAATCACAGTCCCGGCCTCTTTCATGCTCAGAATGTTGGCCTCCCTCAATCACATCCGATCAGGTAACTGCAGGTTGAATCTGGACTCTGTAGAATTGACTGTTTGAATACATATAAAATCACACTTTTTTTTTTTTGTTTCTTGCAGATCAAATCGAAGGAGATCGCTCTGAAGGATCAGGCCAGGAAAACGAGGACTAGCAGTAGCCTCTTGGCCTTTTATTCTAAAGAAGACTATTTCTTTTTTCGCTGTATAGCACTTGGAAGAAAAAACTGAGATTTGTACAAGTATAGTGTAGAATACTTCCTTTTGAAAAATTAGTGTAATTTCTAGCCCCCCCAGTGTTTTTTTTAAGACTTTCTTACTGATGTTTCTGTATGAGGTTAAACTACACCTGTGTGAATGCAAAAAGGCAAGGGTGTCAGTATATATATATATATATTAAGTGTGACAATAATGGCGGCTGGTGTGCAAGAATGTTAAGTGCAATATTATTTTGTTAAGAGAGAGTGAGCTTTGATCAGTGTTAACGTGTGACTTTTATGAATTTGTAGCACAAAGCTAAGAGATGTTGATACGCTGCTCCGGCAGTTTCCGCATGTAAACAAGGACTGTAAGTAAAAACATGCTTTGAAAATGTTTAATTTTATTGTCAAGGAAACAAAAACAGGATGACGCCTTGGCTCTTCTTCTCCTCAAAGGAACGTGTCAATAAATTTTAGTCTTCACAGATGATTTGGAAAGTACTAAATAAACCACGGCGTCTCACAGATGTCTGCACTAGATATAGATTGAAAAGACTGTGCAGCAAACAAACAATCCGTACTTTACTCCCTGATCCTCGACAGACTTTAGTCTTACCAGTAGAGACGGACTGGAACATCGCAAGAAACAGGAAGCACCTGTTCAGAGATGCAGGTCAACATGAATGCCTCTCTGTGATTAGCTTCACTTTTTAGTTTGACACTATTTTAAACTTGAGAGATTATTGTATCTGATGTGCAATATGAACCAACTGTTTACATAACTTTGGTGAAGCAGAGGTCAAAAGCAGAGATTTGAGAGAGAGCACAAAAGGGAATAAGAGGGTTGTCTAAGGGGGAAGGTTTTCAAATTCAGTGTAATGGCAGATTTCTGAATAGTTTTATTTATTTTTGAAGGTTTTTGAAGGTTCACCATTTTTTATGTCTGTCTCAAAACAATCGTCAGGTTCAAACATGAACATCCTGCTGTAAGAAACATGAACTGATCCTTCAAATATTTCACTCTGATCTATTTTTTTTAAACTCCATGATATATTCTGCCTTTTCAAAAGCTGGTGCCTACATTACCCACAATGCTGTATGATAATTAAGTTAATATACTCATGTAAACAGACTATGACGGGTAAAGAAAGCTGGAGTTCCTTTTATAAGAGCCTTCATTTTTAAACCGTGTATAACTACTTTCCTTTACATTGGTTACCATGGTAACAGGAGTATTTAAGTACTTAAAGGAGCAGTAACTGTTAAATGCTGCTGGTCTGCTCGGGTAATGTGTGGTATGGATGGTTGTTGTGAGGAGAATAACATCGTTAAAACACCAACATGAGGAAAATCAACTGGTTCAGAAATGTTTATGTAAAAAGTTTTAATAGAAGAATCTTGATACAAAACTCGAAGGAAAATGTTGGTATTAATACTTTATAGAGGAAATCAAAAGATGACATCACTTCTCAGGTGTATAGTAGTACCTTTTTAAACATAATATGGAAGATTCGAGGTAAGACTGAAGCACAAGAACTGTGCTTTACTCATGACAAATGTCCACTGAGAGTTCATTTGATATTATTGATCAGGAGTGGTGGAGTGTTAAAACGTGAGGTAAACAACATGTACCATTCATTTACTTCGACACAGTGTAGTGGATACACACAGATCATGTTCTCCAATTTGACCACAGGTTTGTTTTTTTGGTGTGAATTGAGTTTCAGCTTTGTGTTCCTATACTTGGTAAAGCATTACTGGCATCTAGTGCATAACAGCATGAAATTTGGACCCTTGATAATGTATTTTCATAAATACAACAATGTGAGAACACTGATAATAGTTCATCAGACCTTCATTTAACCCCGTTTGATTGTGACTACATGTCTGTCGCCTTTGTCAGTATGCACAAACACTAACCTAGCGGTAATAGTTCTGACATACAGTGAGAGTGGTTTATATGAGAACAAGTTCATGTTCAAGTCAACTGCTGCAGGAGATCATCATAAGATAAGAACACACCTGCGGTACCATCAGGTATCGACACAACACGGAACAAAAATCACTCTGCAAGTACCACAAGTACTGTCCAACAGGTTCAGGTCAACATGAGACAAACTACCTTTGTATTCATTTTGAAATGTGTTCATGATGAATATGCAATTTCCAATACATATTAATTCCTATGTAGGTTCATGACATGATTTGGGAGGTTACCCAGAATGCAATTGGATGATAAACTAGCTTTTTTCCTCTCAGAGCAGTTTTTCTGGATGATGATAAAAGACTGCAGTTCTTTGATCCTGCACAGCCCTGATGATGTTAATGCATACTCAGGAAATATCATTATATATAGTAATGAACTAACAACAATCAGATCATTTAGGATACAGTAGTTAAGGCTTTTCTATTTGATTACATGAATCCATCAAAAGACACTTGACGGTGACACTTGGTCCAACATAGTGGAATGAATAATGTGCCGCTTCCTGTTTCTAAACTATTTCAAGTATGGAGTACACATGAATGGAAAAAAAATAAGGCTTCATTGACTTGCACCAAGATGCGCAGCTCTCTGATTGGTCGCATGGAGTCATGTTTAGGGTGTGAACCCCCCCCCACAGCTCAATAATAAACTGAGTACAGTTCAGAGCAGCTGTGTGGTCAGGCTGGTTTTTCCTCCACGTCCTGCAGCTCTTCTTCATCATCTCTGTCGTCTTTAACGATACCTTCATCGATGCTCTCCAGCCTCAGTCTCTGACCGTCCAGGTATCTCGGTCTAGGCGTTGCCCTCGTTGTAAATAGTCCCAGCGGCAAAGTCAGACCCTCCCCAAACATGGTGAGCTTGGCGTCACTCTCGATGGCCTTGGCCAGACAGGACGCGAAGGTGTCGAGAGATTTGTGCACCTCTGCTTGGACTTGAACACAAGACGTGTTGATGTTTTCAGCTGAGGAGGAAAGTCAGATACGTTGATCATTTTGACGTCTGTTGGACACATTTTATTGAAAAACAAAACAACAACTTTAATTTAGATTCTTCAACCCTCTTTTCTTTGGTGGGAGGTTGAGTGTGGGATGGGATACCTTTGGAGTGCTCCACCTGGTCTTCAAAGGTGACTGAGCTCCTCCTCTTCACAGTCAGATGCCCGCTGAGCTGTGTGTGAGAGCAGCCGTCTGTGGAGAAGTTATCCAGCAGCATCACGTCTGTGCCTGAATGAGAAACGTTTAAAAATGGACAAAAAAAATACGTTTAAATAAAAGAAAGTTACATGAAACTAAAAAATGTCAAAGCAGGAACCGTCTTAACAAATTGACAACACGAGTTCAGGGTTGGCAAAGCACATGACACTACTTGCCCTTCCTGTGTCATCCTGAACTGAAAACATGAGCTGTGATTCAGGAATGCGGGGCGGACTGTAACAAAGCGGTAAGAGAGTGATGCAACAGAGTCAATAAAGACAGTCCGTCAGCCTTTCAAACTCTGTGTTTACACGTGTCATGGATTACTTCATCTCTCTTTAATGTTTAATCTTAGATCAACAATCAAGTTTAAAAATAAGGAAATCACTTCTGCTGAAGTTCTACAATTCACTTAGCAGACTCTTTTATCCAAAGCGACGTACATCAGAGAGTAAGAACAACACAAGCAAGGATCTAGAAAAAAGGGAACAATGTCAGTAAGAGCAAACGATCAGCTTTGAGTCTGATTGGACACACAGGTGCTGACAGGAAGTGACCAGAGGTAAAGCACAACATTGAGGGCAGTTCTTGAGAGCTCTAATCAGTATAGAAACCATCTTATAAGTCGTTGTTATCAAACAAAAACCATCGTCATTACCATCATCATCATCAATAATATGGAGACCATCATCATTAAGTTAGTAGGTATTCATGAAAGAGCTGGGTCTTTAGCTTTTTCTTAAAGGTGCAGAGGGACTCTGCAGATCACATGGAGTTTGGAAGTAATTTCCAAAGAGATGAATTGATGCTTAAATGATCAGTCAATTATCAGAGAAATAATTATCCAAAATGTGAACAACAAGAAACTGTAAAAACAATGCAGCTATTACAGCTTCTCAAAGTAATAATCTGTAATTGTTTCATTTAAATATCATTATACACAGATAGCTTTCTCATTTTAAACAGTTGGTTGACAATACAATAAATGCAAAATGTCACTTTGGGCTGAGGGTCATTTGTAATGACATTTTTAACCACTTTTACTCAAATTTGTAACATTAAAAAATGCATTGTTGTAATTGGTGACCCATTTTTGACCACTAACTATGATTGTATCTTCAGGAAAACAATGTACTAATTTGATGAGTATATAAATATAGAGTAAGTAAACAATATAGATTTGGGACACTTAAGAAAGCCTGTCACGGTCGTTCTTGTGTGTGAACACTTACACGAGTCCTGAGTGAAACTGAAGCCTGTGTCTCCCGTGCTGCTTCCTGGGGCGAGCAGGTGACCTCCACCAGCCAGCATGGCCGTGAGGTGTGGGGACATACCCAGGTCTGTAAGAACACAAGGAAGCTCTCATCATACAAAAACAAACACAATGTGAACACACAGACATACCGGTAGATATAACTGAGTTATTCTGTGTACTGTAAACCAACATTGTTTACAGTACACAGAAACAGCCTGTATATTAAGGCAGGCCATTTAAACATTTAGTGTAAAGCAAACACTCCTATCACTTGTATCTATGTAGATATCCATAAAAGCATTTATACAAGCCAAAGCTTGTCATTCATAACATTCATACAATACACAGCGGCTACTTCACATACCAACGTCCTTCTTCCTAAGAGAAGTGACGCCATTTTTACTATTCATGTGTTTTGTGCTTTTAAATTCAGATATCCACCACGTCATTCCTCCTGTCCAGGATATATTAATAAGATATCCGCAGTTGAGTTCCTTCTAGGGAAAACTCCCATTTCAGATATCTACAATAAATTTTTCCCAGTCACAACTTTTTTTTTTTGTGCCTTTAATGTAGAGCTAGGACAGTGGATAGAGTCTGAAATCAGGGAGAGAGAGAGAGAGGGGAATGACATGCAGAAATGGAGCCGCAGGCTGGATTTGAACCCGGGCCACCCGCTTTGAGGACCCCAGCCTCCGTACACGGGGTGCACGCACTAACCACTGTGCCACTGTGCCACCAGCACCCCACTAGTTACAATTTGAATAAGATTATTCAATACAACATCATGAGTATCTCAGATCATTCATCATATCTGAAATCAAAATTATAAGTAGAGCCACCTGCTGCGCTCTCACCTGTGATTCTGTTGGAGATGCTGAAGAGGCGGGACGTCCTTTGCCGTGTGGCGAATGACTCTCTGTAGTAGCGATCTCCGAAACACATCCCCAGCAGCTCCTTCCTCACCGTTTTATTCCAAAGGCCGTAGATGAGCGGGTGGCACACCGCGCTGCAGAAAGACAGCCACGCCACCAGAGTCTCCACGCCCGGAGACACGCTCCCTTGTCCCCACAGAGCCTCGGTGCACACCACCCCGACGTACGGCCCCCAGGTGACGAGGAAGGTGCCGATCACCACTAAGATGGTGACGAAGGCCTTGCACTGACTCCCAGCGTACACGAGGCTCCGTCGGCTTCCATTAGAGGAGGTCGAGGTGCTCGAGTTCTTGCGTCCGTTCCTCTGAGATCCGGCAGAGTCGTCCCGGGCGTCGACAACCGTCCCACAGTGCACCTTCCTGGCCTTCATGCGAGCTACTCGGAAAATGACTCCATAACAGGCCAGCATTATGACGAATGGGGGAAGGGTGCACCAGGTGACCCAGAAGGCCGTGTAGCCCGGCTCCCTGTGCCAAGATGCCACACAGGTCCATTTGAAGCAGTCGAACTCGAAAGAGGACCAGCCAAACAAAGGGGGCAGGCAGCCCACCAGAGAGTGTAACCACACGTAGGCGATGACAACGACTGCCCGGTTTCCCGTGATCTTCATGGGGTAGATCATCGGATAAAGCACTGCGTAGTACCTGACGGGACAAAAGAGAAAAGGCTGTGAGGAAATCTGCAGATCAGAAACTCAACAAAGCTCCCGAGGCAGACTTCAGGTCCGAGTTACACAGAGACGGCTCAGATTTGTGCGAGCGAGACAGAAGCTAAAGGTTGCACTTTATCCCCCCCCCAAAAAAAACAATGCTGGGAAAGGGTTTTCTGAAAAACTGCAAACTGAGCAGAAAAGGAGAGCCTTGGCTGGAGAACAAAAAAAGTGCCCTGTAATGAAAAGTCCCAGAAGGTGCTGAGGGTAATTAGAAGAGCGACGACAACAGAGAGGACTGTATGCTACAGAGCTCCTTAACAGCAGAGCTTAGCCGCTGCAATGACACAACTTTGTGATCCTCGACAAAAAACCAGACAGGTGCATCCCCTTTTAGTTTTAGCTCACCACACAACACCCATAACGCACTTTAAAGTCTTTATATGCGATGTTTTGATCCAGCAGATGTCGCCCTTGAGCACCAGCATGAAACCAAAACAACTGGCGCTGCATTGTTGTGTTAGCATGCTAATGCTAGCGATCTTTATTATGCTGGTATCTTCACACTGCATGTAAATTTACCTGAAATGAGCGTGATCTAGAAACACAGTTAAGCAGTGAGTACAGTATGTTATTCTTCTTTTCTCTAGTCCCTCAATTAAACAACTTTTATACACGAGGGGAGGAGTCAGCCGGCCGTCCGGGCGATGTAAACAAAGTGAAGATAGGACTCTGAAAACTCTGAAAACATCACAGACAGTGGGACTCGGGTGTTACACCCATTGTAGACAGTCATGACTCACAGAGTTATTTTCAGAGGATATACTTGATTTCTACATTTAAGTGTGAAAAATCACATAGAAAGCCTTTAATACAATATAATAATAATAATAATAATTGTGGCTTAAACTGGCAAAATATTTATTCAAAGCATGTTAATTTATGTAGTTGAAGTAAAACGAAGACAAAGCACTCTTTGACCTAAGAGGTAAAGTTTGGTATGATGGATTAGCTGTATATGTGTAGGCTTTTTTTCTCAAAATAGGAATCATGGGAAATAATCTGAGCCCTGCTATTGCACATGAATGGTGCTTTCGTGTCAGAAAACATTCAGAGTTACTTTGTGAAAGCACGTCTAATGCTTGTCACTTGAGCTAGGAAAATCTCCCACCCTGGATTGGTGAACTAATCTTGTTTACAAGGCAACATACCAACGTTAAAGAGAGACACAGAAAAAGCTACATTTTACGAGATTGGTGGCCTGCAGCACAGTTTCAAATCTTCTATTCTGTTTTTTATGTCAAGGTATAGTCAGGTCTTACTTTGACTTGATATAAAAACAGCTGTAATTGATTTGAGAACGTAAGGATGAATTTATAAGGAATACAAAGGAAAAGAAAATAACTCCTCTATTTATTGACCTTTGTATTCAGGCTGCTGCTAATCTAATACAGATGTCCTGAAAAACCACTGGAAAAGAATGTGTGACAGATGTTAACTGGATGTAAACCCAAGTCAGTCTTATATCTGAATTATCCGTTTTAACTTTGCCTGCATTTAGAGAAATAATACACGTCCACCTAAATAAACATTTGGTATGTGGTTATAATAAAATCTCAAGTTCTTATATCTCATTTTCTCTGCTTCTGATACCTGAACTTCTCTGAGACCTGTAGTCAATTTGTTTTGATTTTTTGATTTGCTGACATAATGCTAACTTTTTATTATGCTCAGTATTATGCATTCACTCTTTAGATGCCATAGTTGGTATTTGCTGATGTGGCCAATACATATTTGTGTCACAACCATCAAACAAATATTGCTGAATACAACTAACATTTTGACATTTACATCTCTCAATGGATCACGATTCAAAGATTGCCTACAGGCAGCAGACCAGGAGTCAAATTAGTCAAATAAAAACAGTGGCTTCGTCGTAGGTAAAGCACTTTTTTTCCTGGTTCATAACTCATTCAATCGCAATGGAATGAATGTGATCAATTTAAGTAGTTGAAAATTCCTTCTCAGCAATGCACCGCTTAACAACCACGAGCCGATACCACTTGCCTGTGATTAGTCGCTGTGGTGGAGTTTTAGTGCTTTGCTCAAGGGCGTGCGAACAGCTGTAACCAAAAGGCCACCGCTTTGTCTGCGTATAAAATTCTGCGTTATGTCTGACTTAAAGGAGCAAAAATCAGTATTTCTGTGAGTATATGTTCTCCTGTATGATGAGGACGTGTCCTGTGATGAACCATCAGAAAAATATCACATAGCTCTGGATTCCCCCTCAGCTCAACAAAGCATCTTTCAGCTCACTGTTTCACCCTCCATTGTGAAGGTTCAGTCTCTTTGACTTTGTGTACTCCTCAGCAGATAACAGCAGACTGACAAAGTTAGCAACTTGCTGGTAGTAGGCATTGTGACTCATATGGACTTAAAAGCCAATGTGTGTTTTTAACTCAGCGTTGGATGGAGACCAAAACAACAGCAAAGAGATAAAATTGCACAACACTGTTGACATAACAACTTTATGGATCACTTTGCTTGCTTCACTTTCCCCTCGTGGCTTAACAAATATTGCAAATAAATAACATTAGATTTATTATTAAACATATGACTTTACAAGAATTATCCAAGTGCCTGTGGTGGTAATAATTATCCAGCACGTACCTGTCAATGGCGATAGCTCCCAGTGTGAGCATGCTGGAGGAACTGATGAGCAGGTAGAGCAGGGCAGTGAAGTTGCACCACACCACCCCGAAAACCCACTCTCTCTTCGCCGAGCTCACGGCAACAAATGGCAGCACCAGCATGGAGAGCAGCAGGTTTGAGAGCGTCAGGCTAAACACAAACTTGTTGCTGGGTGTCAGCAGGTAAGGCCTGCGGTAGAGGGTTACCACGATCAGCAGGTTCCCCATGCAGGCCAGGAGTGTGATGGTCACGATGGAGACGGACTCCAGGGCAGCCAGACCCTCTCCATTCCCCAACGCGGTGCAGTTCCTACTGGTGTTCATGGTGAGACGCTGGGCCACAAGGCACTTGCAGGAATGTTGGGAGACTGTTAGGGGACAGACAGATGTTGAATTCAATATGTTTTATCCCCTCGGTCTTTACTCTGTGAGAAAATAGTAAAGAATGTCTATGACTACCTTAAGAGTTTCTAATGCTTTTTGAAAAGGATGAACTGCAAATCCTAATATTCAAAAACACAGAAGCAGATGTTTGTAACTCTCAATGAATTAAACGATTAATCACACATTACATGTAAGATCAGAAGAAAATCAATAGTAGACATTCATGCACTGATTAACTGCATCATAAAATCAAAACTTTGAAGTACATTATGCATGAATGCAGAACCAAAAATGTGCTTGAGGGATTAAACATGTCCCAAAAGTCTGCCATTAGATCTCCATACAGTACAGAGATTAATAAACCAACAGCTGCCATAAAAAAAGTAAGTTTATTTACTTAAACAGTTTATTTTAAATCACTTAGCTGTTACTACAACTTATTGATTTTTATTTTTACTTTTCTTTGTACTTTTCTACTCTTTTTTTCTTATAATGCTTTTCTATTTTATATATAATTTTAACTTTTTTTGTAGAAGCTGACTCAGGGAGAAACGCACAAAAATTCCAATGTACCTGTACTGTCCTGTACCTGAGCACAATAAACATCTATCTATCTATCTATCTATCAAACAGATCTTTACACTATGATCAGACAAGAGGTTTGTATTTGTATCACACTGTCTAAGAATATATATATATATATATATATATATATATATATATATATATATATATAGCCCTCTCAAGGCTTTTAAATCAACTACATTTAATAAAATATAATACTAAACTTACAGTTTTGGGTTACTTCTGTATTTTTACTCTACATTTCAAAAAGTAAGCAATGTATTTGAATATATCCAACATCTTTGGTTACAAGTTAGTTTCCAATTAAATTGATTATGTATGATCAATTAGCATGGCTTTGATTTTCCAGAGAAATAAGTTGTCAACTCAAGCAGGTTAAATAATGTTCACTTCATTTGTCTACTCTCAGTTACATTGAATAGTTTCTGCTGATATGTCTACACTCCTTCACTTTAACTTATGTCAATACTGTCCATTTACAACTCTGTTTTTACACATTTACATTTAATCTTTTCATATTTAAGACTAGTAATGCTAAGTTAAATCCTGGTTGTATATATTCCCATTCTTAGTTTTGATATTTTTAGTGCTTATTTACTTTGTATTTAATATTATATTGTGTTTAAATTTGCTAATATTGTGTTTTTTGCTCATATTGTGTGTTTGGACAACCTGCTGCTGTAACGCCACAATTTCACAGATTGGGATCAATAAAGTAATTCTATTTTATTCTATTCTATATTCTATTATATTCTGTTCTATATAAAAACACATGTTCTCGCCTTTAGATCATTCAGCACATAACACAACATATCTGCATTATTAACCTTTTATTAACACTTTTTTAAACATTAAACCACTAAAAGAAGATTGAAATGCTTCAGAGTTTAAACATAAAATTGCGTTATGTTAAAGTTAAACATCAAAGTTTGGCTTCGTGTTAAACATTAAAGAATATAAACGTTGTAGTTCGCAGCGCTGTGATTATCCGTTAGCAGTGAAGCTAACTCAACCATCTCCCGTTAGTTAGCCTCGGTTAGCTGAAACTTTCTCCCATTGTCCCCCAAACAACTACACACACAACTTTTTCACTTCTTTTTTTTTTTTTTACCTGCTTTGGTTCGGCGTTGTGGCCCCACATTTCCTCCCCCTTACAGACAAACCGTCCATTCTTTGGAGTCCTGTTCCACACTTTAACACAGCCTGGGGGAAAAAACCTCCGAAAAGCTCCACAGAAGCGTTAACGCTGAAGAAACTCTGCTCCGCTGGATCACAGGCGGCCAGCAGCGGCTGCAATGGCGTCCTCCTCCTCCTCCTCCTCCTCCCTCTCCTCCTCCTCCTCCTCCTCGCAGACTCCTTCCCTCTGTGGGTGGTCGCAGTTTCAGAATTGAAGCAGCAGCTACATGTAAACAGTGTTTGTTGTGCTGCGCTTCTTCATATGAAACCGTTTAAAAAGCTCTTTAAACTCTTATTCTGCTTCAGTTGGAGGGAAATGTTCATGTTTACAAAAACTGTCAATATACACTTTGTGTGTGTGTGTGGTTTTTTTTCATGACAGACAGACGGTGTTTATGAATGAACTGCATAAGCATAGTATTAAAGCAGCTGGACCACCCACAGAGATCAAAGCTTCCCGCACAAACATTTTATCTTCCGTCATCCAATCAGAAAGCGAGGGCAGTTCCAACTCCGTCCACTAGATGGTGTACGCAACCTTAATTTTTAATTCCCTTGCATTTATTCCAGTTTTAGTCAACACTTTTAATATTTTACGATGGAGGATTAGGGCCACGTTAATTTTTTTTTTTTTTTTTTAATTTCGAGATTATAAAGTAGTAAATTTACGAGAATAAACCGAATAAACTCGTAAATTTACCATAATTTTTTTTTTTAATTTAAAAAAAAATAAATTTACGACTTTAACCTCAAATTTTTTATTTTTTATTTTTTTTAACATGGCCCTAATCCTCCGTCGTAATATTCAGAATTTAAAAGGACAATTATAAGTACGAACTGGTAATAAGTGACCAACTGAAAATCTAATGTCATTTAAATGTGGGAAAAATATGTGGTCCATTTTTTCATTTGTTGATTGGTTCAATTTCCCCCTTAACCTAAATATAGCAACTTTAAGTTTGGTGGGATATCAGTATTGCAGTTGTTGTGGTGTTTAGGTGTTAGGATCCACTTTGGTGGATTAACACGTTCTTAAATGGATGCATGATGTTTGTAATATTTTTGAATAGCTTAGTCTATGTAACTCCACTCCTACTGGTGTCAATGTGTGTTTATTTAGAAGTATTTAAAGCTGTTTAATCTTTACCAAGTAAGAATATGTATTGATTTCACAGGCTTAAACATTGCAGAAAAAAGAGAAATTGTCCATTAGGTGTCTGGCATAAAAAAATAATTTGGCAGACAAGCTTGATTTATTCTGGTGCCCTTGCAAAAATAAATGCAAATTGCAAGCCTTTTAAAAGTACAGTGACTTTTTAAAATCCAGGTGGAAAATAAATGGAACTGAATGGATTAAATACAACTGGTAAGCCAAGACAGAGGCCATTTTTAATGCTGTTGGAGGCAGTGGCTGCTAAGTTAAAACAACAACAGCAAGTTGAAGTCAGTAAGTCATAGTCCACAGTAGATCTCATGCTTGCAGCACAGTAACATTTTAAAGTAATGATTAATAGAGTAATGATTGAACAGCAGTCAGCGGTGGTCTGTTCTCTACAGCACAATGGTTTCTGTAGTCATCCTGAAACATCAAACATGGCAGAAAAAGCAAACCATGCATGCCCCATATATCAATAAGTAAATTCAACAGAGTAAACACAATAACTTCGAGTTTATCAGTTTTGTGCTGCAATGATTTTACTTTGTATCATTTGTCATTCATTATGACACACAAACAAAAGTTTGAATCAGAGGTTAAAACTTGAGCATTGGGATCTGTGGGGAGTAGTCGGTCAGGAGAGAAACCATCAGACCCTGAAAGAGAAGAAGGTTATGATGATTAGTAGAGAGGGAATAAAACAGGAGACAAAGAATACTGACACAAAACTCACACGAATATTCAATTATTAATATAATGTTTTTTTCACCATAATGGTCCACTTCCTGTTCTCTGCCTCAGGGAAGACGAGGGAGCGGGGCGAGTAGAACACCTCGTCATCCACCTCCTCCATTTTCCGTGGGAGACAATGCAGGAAGGTCCAGTCTGGTTTGGCCACACTTCCTGTCTGTAGATGACCAGAGCAAAACAAGTGATCAGGTTATGACCTGCACAGGGTGTCACAATATGCAATCCAGCTTTCTTTAGAGAGCACATAAACAACCCCAGCAGTGTTCAACATAGGACTTTACAGTGTTTAAAAAAACTAACTAACTAAATAACAATAATAGACGATGCATGCCTGTGTACACTGTTACATTCACTTGACTTGTATAACACATGTTTCTGGTCTTTTTTGCTTTTTGAAGATGTTTTAACACCTAGTTTTTCCTACTTGTGTAATAGAGACGCACTAACCGTGAGAATCAGGGCAGATACCAACATTTAAAAAAAACGTTTTGCAAATTATCGATTCTGATGGCATGTTTTTTTCATGACTTCTTTGTACTTGTCTGTTTTTCAAATGAGCTATGCCACTGGCTGTATTTAAATACTGATTGCAATTATTTAGGTACTTTCTGTAAAAAGTAACATTATTAGTGTTTACTAACAGGACATTAAGACATTTTTTATTGATGAAAATAACCATCCGATATCTCAGAAAACAATATCAAGTTGTTCTTTGCAAGAGTTTTTTCAGCTTTCATACTAACTCCAAAACCAGAGGAAGTGTGTAATCAGTGCTCTACTAATTTACCAAAAAACTACTTGCAGATAGTTTCATTCTGTGCTGTGCATCGTTTTTTCAGTCAAGCAGGAGTTTGAGTCAGAGAATATGTTTGCCCTGAACTTATTTACTTTTTGTCAGGAATTGTGTTTAAAAAAAAAGAACAATAAGGGAAAAGGTATTTACGATTCAGTTGAGCGCTGTGGTTGAAAGTCTGTAAAGCTAAAATGTTCTTCTAAATATGGAACATTGTCTTCTTTACCTGCATTGTAATCTGGTAACCTTTAAAGTCATTGAGCCTCTTCTTCTTCTCCTCCTCCTGTCCCATGCTGACCCAGGTGTCAGTGACCAAAACATTGCTGCCGTGGGCGGCCTCCATAGGGTCAGCGGTCAGAAGAAGTTGAGTCCCATGCTGAGATAAAATGCAATGTTATGAATTGATAAGAAATCGGTTACAAGCCTTCTGCTTATGATAAGAATGTGAAAAAGAAAATCACCTCTTTGGAGAGTCTTTGAGCCTCTTGGATAACGCTTTTCTCTGGTCCATAACCCTGAAAATGAAGGTACAGATGTAGCTCAGGCTGTCATTATTATTATTAACAAAACAGAAAAACAACCACTTTTTTAGTTCCCCAAGCTTTTGTTTGGGAGCAACAACTACACGCTCACAATCCACTACATGTATCTGCTTAGAAAAAGAAGCAGCAGCATAAACAGAGGAGAACCTTTGGTGTAGCAATCTTCAGGTGAATCCCCAGTTTGGCTGCTGACATCATGAAGGAGTGGAGGACATTGTTTCCATCTCCAATCCAGCTCACTGTCAGTCCACTCAAGGAGCCGTAATGTTCCTGAGAGAGAGCATTTGAGAAATCACCACTTCATTTTCATTCTTTAAGGTGTAAACTGATAAAAAGAGAGACACTAGAGTACCTGTAAAGTGAGGTAGTCAGCCAGAATCTGGATTGGGTGGTAGAGATCAGACAGGCCGTTTATGATGGGAATAGAGGCCTCCTTATCCAGCTCCTCCAGGGTGGAGTGGCCGTACACTCGAGCCAAGACAATATCACAGAGCCCTGAGAGAACCCTGTGGTGGGAGTTTAGAGATGACACAGGTCGTCATGTCAATGTCATATACTTATGCCATGGAATTAAGAATGTGTAGTTCACGTTCCAGATTTATGAATATAAACGGTGTTTAACAAATATGAAAGGTCGGTTTGATTATTTTTAGTGAGTGTGACTTCTGTTTTGTTTTTTTGTTTGTTTCATTTGTTTTGTTTTGAAATGTTTTGTTTTTTTTTGTAACCAAACTAGTCGTGTCTTAAATAATAAGATTTGTAACGAGGGGAGGTGTAATAAGATGAAGCTTCAGTCTAAACCTTTTCAATCAAAGTGTTTTTGTTTTTTCTTGTGACCGAAATAAATGATTACAACTACTACTAAAGTTTTGGACAACACCAGCGCTAAACAAGCGACGCAGTGATGCATTGAAACACACCATATGTCAAAAAAGCATGAAAGCAGAGCATGCTATAAGACTCACCTAGCTGTGTCTGTGGAGCTCTCATTCACTCCAAGGTGGATGTCCTGAGAGGTGAGGAAACAGGGGTGACCCCCCAGCAAAGCAAAACCTGGAATCATGACATAAAGCCATCTTCAGTTAGTCTGCTAAGAAAGCAAGCACGTGATAAAATGTTTATTTTGAATGTGGGAAAGTTGAGTGAGAAACAGGAGAGGATGTAGTTCAGAGATGCAGACTGTGTTGTTCCTGTGATGCATTCAAAGTCCTCTTTCAGCAGTTCTTTTGTGTCCATGCTTACAACCACTTTACAACGTGCGGAGCCGGCTGATGAATAGCATCAGCTCAGACGAGATTGTGGAGATATAACAATTCTGTTAGAAGCCTCTTGAAGCAGCCATTTTCTGGTTGTTTGTTTTTGTTGTTTGTGAACAGCAGGGGGCACCTTGCTAAGCACATGGGTTGATTAGGAACCCTTTAAATGTTCCAGGTGTGTCACCGTTTGGTGATGCACCAGGAAGGGACACAGGTTTTTTTTTTTACCACATGTTAATGAAACAGGTCAATGGGATGCAGGTGGAAATGTTTGTATGTCTAAATTAAATGAAGAAACATGATATTCCTGACTGGACATTGAACTTATTGCGTGCAGAAGGCCTCACTGGAACGGTGCATCAGTGGCTGTTTGTTGAGTTTATGTGATTTGTTTATAATTGTAACTGTATTATTGTTTTTTTTTTGGACAAAATGGATGTATGATGTTTGTAATATTTTGAATAGCTTAGTCTATGTAACTCCACTCCTACTGGTGTCAATGTGTGTTTATTTAGAAGTATGTAAAGCTGTTTAATCTTTACTAAGTAAGAGTATGTATTGATTTCACAGGCTTAAACATTGCAACAACAAAAAAAGGGGAAATTGTCCATTTGGCAGACAAGCTTGATTTATTCTGGTGCCCTTGCAAAAAAAAATGCAAATTGCAAGCCTTTTAAAAGTACAGTGACTTTTTAAAATCCAGGTGGAAAATAAATGGAACTGAATGGATTAAATACAACTGGTAAACCAAGACAGAGGCCATTTTTAATGCTGTTGGAGGCAGTGGCTGCTAAGTTAAAACAACAACAGCAAGTTGAAGTCAGTAAGTCATAGTCCACAGTAGATCTCATGCTTGCAGCAATGTTTGTTCCCTTTCATATCACAGTAACATGTCATATGATTATAACTAATAACTCTAGTTATAAGTTAATTCTATCTCAAATAGCCACCACACCTCTTTAAATGTAATGTCAGGTGTTCATCTGACACTTGTTGTCTGGTGGCCTTAGAATGGCTACCACAGTGCTGCCAATTCAATACGAAACAAGTCACCTGTTTCTGTGGACATTCTTGTTCTAGTGCTCCTCTTCTCAAATACCATCGCGATGGACTTCCCTTGCAGAAGAGGAAGATACTGAAAGAGAAAGAAAAGTTAGCCATGTTTAATGACACTGAGGCTAAACCTACGCAGTTAGGACATTTATTTTTCTATTAAACATTTATTAAACATTTCTTGCAAATGTACAACTGTAAAAAACAAATACAAAATGTGGTTACGTTCTGTACAGAATTGCCAAGTGAAACAGCTGCCATGTCAATAATTAACAGTTCATCATTTTAACAAATAGAAATGAAATGACAATGTCTTAGAGTGCAGTTAATGAGGTCTGGACTGAATATAGGAAATAAAGAAATAAGATAAACAATCAAAAATACCAGGGCATATCAGTTTTCAGTTTCTATTTCAGTTTCTTCAAAATAACATAAACTGTTTGTGCTATTTTTCCTTTTACAAATTTTAAGGACTTGAGGTAGAACAAAAACACCCAGTGACTCCAAGTCTGAGCATCAGCACATTATTAAATCAATTCATTCAGAAAACAGGAAAAATTGGGGGATGACTTTAATAATCTATTTTTGTGTATAAAGAATTTTGCTAGACACAGAATCACATTAAACTATCTCCAGATAAAAAGTGGAAGTGATTAAACTTCCTTTGCATGAGTCACACGACATACAGAAATAGAGCAGTAAGGACATTTAGCAAATGCACACAGTCAGCAAAAGTCAGCATACGTTATCTACCTGTTTCTCATGTTTAATCCGATGTTTCAGATCCCCTGAGACCCACAGCAGCTTCTTGATTTCATCTGAGCTGAAATCCTTCAGAGTGAGACAGCTGCGACCCTTTAAATTCACCGAACCGAGGGAGGGAGACCCCGTGCTGCAGAAAGGGACGACATGTCAAAACGACGGCTAATTAATGCATCGTTGTTGTTGTTGTTGTTATTGTTGTTTTTAAGCAAGATTTAAAACAGTTCTGGCGAAATATGGAGTAAAAGTTTCCAGGTGTGTCTTACCTGAACCCTCGCAGAGAACTGTTCTGAAAAGATCTGAAACATTTGAAAAGCGTTTTGTTGACCGACAACATTTTGGTAGACATTGTGATTCAAATCGGTAAAATAAGTCAATTCGTTGGGAGTGTTTCATCAGCTTTCATTTACAGCCTGGCCCAAAACGACATGCTGCCAGAACGTCAAAACCAGAGCGTCAAACCAACGTGCAGCAGCGTCGTTACGTCTGACGTCACCATAGGACACGGAACCAAGTTGGAGTTTGATCGCAATAATATTTACAATATTATTTAATTATATTGTAATTAAATAATATATTGTAATAATATTTACAATATTATTTAATTATATTGTAATTAAATAATATATTGTAATAATATTTACAATAGTATTTGATTATTTAATGTATATTTACAATATATTTAATATTTACTAATATTTACAGTCTATGGTTCGCAGTTGCTTTCCCCACAAGTCCACGTTTCATGTTTATTAACTAAAATGAAATGGTCTTTCTTTCTTTATTAGTTGTGTAAAATGTGGAACATTTTAGTGAAATACTTCACACTCATAAAAGTTAGTTTGGTTAGTTAGTTTCACCAACACACAGCTTGTATGACACATTTTATTTAAGTACCTTTATCCAATGGCAGGTTGCGTTTTATATTGTAGACAGTTTTCTGACAGGATTTATCCATTTAACTGATAAGTTTCCATGTGTAATATTTACAGTCTCCTCTACGGTGTTAACATTTGCCTGGGTGAAATCCTGAAATCTGATCCCATCCAAACCTTGTTGCACTGCCCCCTGCTGCGTAAAGGGGGACTTGCAGGCACTATGAAGCCCGTGGATTTTTGTCCCATTCTTTTTTTATCATGCCAGGTGAATAGAAAATGCCTCTCGAAAAAGCATCTGTCTTTAAAAAATGCTGCTGTATACAATTTCAAAGGAACATTACTGAATCACGAAAAGTATGCAGCTTTATATCTCTAAATTAATTTACCTAAAGCAAAGTCGCAATTTTGTCAACATTATGTTCAACTTGTGTTGTTACATTTTTCATTTCAAAGTATTTATGCGAATGTTATGCTGCTCTGCTCTCCAAGGGCTTTGGATAGTAAACATTTTATTATTATCTATGTAGATAATCGTGTCTCCTGCTGCCTCTCATAGGCCCACCCAGGTGCATGCTGGTCCTCTACCTGCCTCTTACTTAAATAACCTCTGGTGCCCACAGTGTTACCAAATACCTAACAAAAATACTAATTCAGAACTAAATGTACTAAACAAACCAAAATCTATTCGACATAAAGGAAACATGTAGAATAATTAAATAAACAACAACACCCAAATATTAGTAAAGTAAATACCAAAACTACATAGCTCCAACAATCTATTTGATTGTATTTGTGTCTAACTGCCAACATTACTTTGATTGGGAAGCTGCTTCACTGCCTTTGCTTAATCGCGCTCGTCTGTGACGTGTTCTTGATCCACCTGTCAGTCAGCACCGAGCTCCACGGAGAGCGAGGTGAGAGGGGAGCAGCCGTGGAGATGACGGGACAGAGAGATGAGGACATACCTGGTGAGAGTGTCTTCAGAACATGGCAGTTAGTAGCTCATTGCTGTTGTTTTATTCAAAGCACTGTCCTTATTATTAACGTGTTTCACAGGCTGTGTGTGTGTGTGTGTGTGTGTGTGTGTGTATGTGTGTGTGTGTGTGTGTGGTAAACCTGAGGCTATTTCTGTCAGGCTGCTACTTAACTCGCTTGAGATGTGACAGCAGGTTGAGTCGGGATTTAGCCGGTGTTAAATTAGAGAAGTTGAGAAATTGGTGTTGCTTTTAAGTCCTGCTTTTACTGCAGTCGATATAATAATGAATACATGTATTTGTTATCAGAAACAGGAGCCATCTTCACCTTTGGAAAGAGCAGCTTTGCTGACAATGTGCCTGGTCAATTCTGGTTGAAAAATGATCATCCAGTGCAAGTGTCCTGTGGAGGAGAGCACACTGCTGTCATCACAGGTGCATGCTCAAAATGAATTATAATTGTGTTCAAATTAGAAACACTACTCTAACCTCATTTTCTATCATGATTTTGTCTGCAGAAAATGGCAGGCTGCTGATGTTTGGTGATAACACTTGGGGCCAACTTGGGCATGGATTGAAGCCTGCTGCCAACAAACCTGCCACAGTGAAAGGTAATTCTCTTCACACAGAGCACATCTTTAAATCAAACAGCTTTCAGGCCATTTCATTATATAATTATCTCAGATGGCTGACAACCCATAGCTCCATTGCTCTTTCTCTGTCTAATGAGACGAAAGAAGACTGCGAGTTGCACAGACTCCCATAAAACAATGATATTGTACATCCCGTGCATGAATAATTAAGTGGTTATAAGATTTATGAGGATTGCATGATTAATGTTTGGCAACACTTTGAGTCAGAGACAAATTTCCTCAAGGGGACAATAAAGTGTATCGTATTGTAAGACATATACAAGACATTGATGAGGAGGTGTCTATTGTTTAGATCAGGGGTTCTCAAACTTTTTAGACCATGGACCCCTTTCAGGTGAGAAATGTTTCCCCCTCATTATCGTAACGTTGATAAGCATATATTAATACTATGTAATAATGTACTATGTAGTACTTTGCAAACAATAGAATTAGACTACAGTTATACTTTTCAAGTAATTCATTTTATAAACTTGGAGAAAATGTTGGCTCCGAGGTGGTTTTTGTTTTTATTTTTTTTATTTTTATCATTGCACACTATGAGGTGACCGACACGATTATATCAGAATTCAAAACTAAAGTGGGTTTTATTGGTGCAAGAGGTCCCAGTTTGTAGATTTGCTTTTTACATGATATAGCACACTTTTACAATTGTTTGTAAATTATTCTGGGGACCCCCAAGCTATGGTTCGAGGACCCCTGGGTGTCCTCGGACCCCACTTTGAGAATCACTGGTTTAGATCATATTGAGATGAATTTGTTATTTTTGACATTTTTGTGTTTCCATTTCAGCCTTAAAGAATGAGAAGGTGAAGCTTGTAGCTTGTGGGAGAGATCACACAATTGTCTGCACAGGTACAACGCTGCACACATAAGTTAATAATGACAAAATGACAGATGTGTCCTTGAGTGTAAAGGACTATTGCCCATCAGTGGCTGTTTATATTCTGAATTCAGGTTTTTATTTTATTTCTTTAAGGGCGTGGAAACGTCTATGGAGCTGGCAGTAACCAGGACGGTCAGCTGGGTTTGGGTCACTGCAATAACTCGACATCCTTTCACTTGCTGCATCCCTTCTGTGACCACGCACCAATCAAAATGCTCTCTGCAGGATGCAATACCTCAGCTGCCTTAACAGGTTCAAACAGTGACAAGTCATAGTGTCAGAAAATCTCTGCTGTAGCCAAGATCCTCATGATGTTTTTTGTCTTTTCTCTCCACACTGTTTGTGTGTGTGTTGGTAGAGGACGGAAGGCTGTTCATGTGGGGAGACAACTCTACGGGTCAGATCGGTTTAGGAGATGAGGGGTTCGTAGCAGAACCCCGAGAGGTGGATGTAGGGGAAGACGTGATGTGGGTCTCCTGTGGGTACCACCACTCAGCGTTTATCACAGGTACACCACAGTCTCACAAGACCTTAAGATAACTTTAATGTAACTGATCTTTATAACAATGTTGTACTGTGGTTTTCGTTTTTAAGTGACTGGAGATCTCTACACGTTTGGAGAGACTGAGCATGGAAGGCTCGGTCTCCAGGAGGAGCAGCTGGCCAATCACAGAGTCCCTCAGAGGGTGCAAGGGATTCTGGGCCGTGTGATCAAGGTGTCCTGTGGAGGGGAGCACACTGTGGCACTCACAGGTAAGTGCCCTAAGGTGTTGTGTGTAACCAACATACATTTTGTAAACTTACTCTCGACGTGTTAGCTTTGCAGCAGCTACTATAGTGACAAGATGCAAAACCTTAATATAGCTAACGATACTCAAGCGTTTTATTTCAATAATATACACAATATCATAAGGATTTCTCTAGAATTGACTCCATGAATCTTATTTTAACTACGGCGCTGCTAGAGTCCTCACCAAAACCAAGAAAATGGATCACATCAGTCCAGTTCTGAGGTCTTTACACCGGCTCCCAGTCTGTCAGAGAATAGACTTTAAAATCCTGCTGCTGGTTTATAAAGCGCTTAATGGTTTAGGGCCAAAATACATCAGTGACCTCCTGACTGATTAGGAACCATCCAGACCGCTCAGGTGGTCTGGGACAGGTCTGCTCTCTGTCCCCAGAGTCAGAACCAAACATGGAGAAGCAGCGTTCAGCTTCTATGCTCCTTATATCTGGAACAAACTCCCAGAAAACTGCAGGTCTGCTGAAACTCTCAGCTCTTTTAAATCCAGGTTGAAGACTCACCTGTTTACAGCCTTTCATTAAACAGCTTTAATAAGATTTTAAACTTTAACTCTGCTCTGTAACTTTTAACTCTTTTTATATTTTTACTTCAATGAATTTCATTTGAATTATTTTTATTTGAACATATTTTCAGATTTAATAATTTCAGTGATTTTTTACATTTTCTATTTTAATGTTTCTTTTCTTTCCTCTGTCATGATGCTTTTTAATTGCCTTGTTGTTGAAATGTGCGACATAAATAAACTTGCCTTACTAATTGTAGTGACAGATGAAGTGTTCAGATCATGTAGCACAAGTAGAGATGGCTCCCCTTCAGGACTAAGAGAGCCATGTCAAGCGTTGTGCTCACATCCATCAGACTCATCAGTGGCTGATTTATTTATTTATTTTTTATAACTCCTGTTTTTCTGTGCCAGAGGAGAGCGTGTACACATTCGGGAGGGGTCAGCACGGTCAGCTGGGCCACGGAACGTTTCAGTTTGAAGCCGATTTGCCAAAAACACTCGAGCACTTTTATGACAGTAGCATCAAGCACATCGCCTGTGGAGAGAACCACACCGCTGTCATCACAGGTAAGAAACAAGTCATTTGAGTCATTATTGAATCGTATTTCTTTTAATATATTATAACATTAAAGTGTTGTTTTTATCAAGTAAATCTCACAGGAGAATGTTTGACTAATTAGTTGGAATAATTTCATCATGATGTTTTTTCAGATTTAGTCATGATGATGTCCTGTCAAAATCCATTCAACTCCCATTAAAGGCTTTATATGCTTATATTTTTTTATCCAGCAGATGTCGCCCTTGAGCACCAGCATGAAACCAAAACAACTGGCGCTGCATTGTTGTGTTAGCATGCTAATGCTAGTGATCTTTATTATGCTGGTATCTTCACACTGCATGTAAATTTACCTGAAATGAGCGTGATCTAGAAACACAGTTAAGCAGTGAGTACAGTATGTTATTCTTCTTTTCTCTAGTCCCTCAATTAAACAACTTTTATACACGAGGGGAGGAGTCAGCCGACCGTCCTGGCGATGTAAACAAAGTGAAGATAGGACTCTGAAAACTCTGAAAACATCACAGACAGTGGGACTCGGGTGTTACACCCATTGTAGACAGTCATGACTCACAGAGTTATTTTCAGAGGAGATACTTGATTTCTACATTTAAGTGTAAAAGCCTTTAACAGCACAATGCCGTAGTTGCAGCATAAGAGGAGTAAACATTGCAGTATTGCAGCAGTGATTGAATATAATCTCGTTCTACTTCCTGACTCACAGACGATGGGCTCCTCTACACGTTTGGTGATGGTCGACATGGAAAACTGGGGATAGGAGAGGAGAACTTTTTCAACCGGTTCAGCCCGACACTCTGCACACGCTTCCTCAAGTACAACGTTCAGTCAGTAAGTTCATGTGATTAAAAGAAAAAAGGCTCATGTTAGTAAAGCAGCAACAATTCCAAAATGTTGTGTTTATTCAAGTTCACCTCCCAAGAAGTGTGTTCTGTTTTCAAGAAGAGTGAGTAAAATCAAACACTTCATGATGAAGTGCCTGTGTTTTCTCTCATGCAGGTTTCCTGTGGTGGTAACCACATGTTGGTACTGGCCGCACTCAGACCGCCAGAGAGCCGAGAGGACGACCTGGAGAAGGACGTCACAAATTCAGAGAACTTCTGGGAGTCGAGATACACAGATATTCTCCTTCTTGAGACTTTGATTGACCCTAATACACTCGTCCCACGTCCAGCCGTCACTGCTCGAGCCCGCCACCGAGAAAAAGTAAGAACCTACACTTTGCTTTTTTAAAATTATTTAGATGAAACAAAAAAAACAGGTTCTTAAAAGACCTCTGAAATCAAATAGTTCTGAATTTTAACTAGAAAGTTGTGTAAGTGATTTTACTTCAGAAAACAGCATACATGAGATCTTTAAGTTTTCTAAATGGTTTTCTATCTATTTGAAACATTACTGAAATGATTATCAAAACATTTGTCAAATAATTTCTTTTAGAGATTCCTTTGCAGGAAAAAAAGATCATTAGCTGAAATAATACGTACACATACGTTGGTATACTTTTTTAATTGGACTCAGTTCACACTGATTTAATTAATTTTATATGTAGGAATTTATGTTTGTATGTATGGCGATGTAAACAAAGTGAAGATAGGACTCTGAAAACTCTGAAAACATCACAGACAGTGGGACTCGGGTGTTACACCCATTGTAGACAGTCATGACTCACAGAGTTATTTTCAGAGGAGATACTTCATTTCTACATTTAAGTGTGAAAAATCACATAGAAAGACTTTAATACTGGTAAATAACTCCAGGTAATTACTACTTTTATATCATACTGTCATACTTTACGAAATTTTCTTCAATGTGGTATTCAACGTTGCCAATACAATCTTCAATGTCACCTAAAGAAACCTGAGAAAAGTTTTTTAATTAAAAGTTAGTTTACTGTAATAGCTGTCAAACTACACTAGGGGGCAGTGTTGCACCACGTTATAGCTCCACTGTAGTTTCTTTACCTTACTGAATGGGGGAGCTCCATAGCCATACTTAAAACCTTCACATTAAAAGTATTTCCTTTTTCTCTCTTGTGTTTCAGCGGAGCTCTTTAGAGCTGTTTGGGGAAATGTTTCAGAACCTCCCACGTCTAAATTCTGACTTCCTCAACACCTCCTGGCAAGCATCGAGAAATATCCCAACCCCTAAAACCCTTTCAACAAAAACCACCCCTTCACCGTCCCCAAGACCAAAATCAGTTGCAACACAAAGCCCGGTTTTATCCTCTAAGCCTTCGAGCCCACGGCCTCTATCATCAGACACATTACAGAGTAAATCCTCAAAAGCTGCTTCCTCCAGGTCTAAATCCAAAGAGTTGCCTTCACCATTACTCTCACCCAAGTCTATAACTAAACAGAGACCTTACATCCCGGGTACTTCTAGAAAGACTGCAACACAGCCCGCTAGAAAGGCCTTAATTGAAAAATCCTTATCACCTCTATCACCCGCGGAGCCTAGTTTCCCCTCCAGACCCTCTAGTGATATCTCAAATAAAGATCTCAGTGACGACGGGCACTCTGTCGCACTAGAATCAGGTAATCTAAACTTCTTATTTTAACTGTAATGGTAGATACTGTGGAAATCTGTTTCACCTGGATATTATCTCTCTTTTTTTTCAGAGGGAGAAACAGTTCAGAAACATGATGACACTGAAGATGTGGAGGAAAATATCCCCGAAGAAGAAGAAGTTGAGCCGGACTTTTTGCCAAATATGGTGAGAGAGAAAATCATATTAATGCCTTCTTGGGCAATGGTTTGACTTGATTAAGTGTAGAAATGTAATTTAATTCATGTCATTAACACAGAGTCAGTTATTTCCTCTCTCGGCTCCTTTTGGTTTGTGGCTTAGATTATGTGCACTCCAGGGCAGGAAACAGCAACGTAGAGTACTCACTGAGTTTTCCAGGAAATGTGCATAGCTCAGCATACATACCGTACTGTATGTGTGTGTTTGTGTGTGTGTGTGTGTGTGTGTGTGTGTGTGTGTGGAAGGGGGAGGGATGTTTTCCACTGGTTGTAATGCTTAGGTGGAAAAACAGTATTTAGTGTTTTTTTTCTCTTATTTCTCTTATCATGTCTATTTCACTTTTTGAAAAATGTGTAATGGTTTCCTTTAAGCAGATTCATCAAAAACACACATAGGTACACAAACACAAACACACACACACACACACACACACACACACACACACACACACACACACACACACACACGCAACAACACTTTGAGAGACGTCGGCAGGAATCTTGCCACATCTCATCAGGGTTTTCACAGCCGGTGATGAAGCAAAGCTGTGAAAGAGTCTCCAGGGTTGTTGTGTGTCATGGTACAACATGTGGTCTGCAGTAACCCTTTATCTGCTGGTTGTAATGTTAAACGAGCGTGCGACTGAATGTTCATTCATGTAGAGTCATGGGAAAAGTATTCAGAGCTCTACTTATGAGTAACATCAGCAAAATGTAAAAGAATAGTAACAGAACTCATTCTGCAGATTGAAGTTATACTTCTGCTTGTAATGCTTAAAAAAAGAGTTTCTGATGAAAAAGATGTCAGGTATAGCGCTTCAATGTGTTAATTAAAATCTTAATTCTAAAGTACTGGTTTCACATCACAATATTTCCCTCTGAAATAAAATTAAGTTAATTTCAAACCTTTATCTAAGCCTCGAAAATCATTGAGGTTTCCCTCATTTAAAATGTCGAGATACAGATAAAAAAAAAGAAAAAAAAAGGGCACAAATAAAACAATAAAGACAGGTCAGGATAATTCTCATTACAAACAATTACACACTTTGAGATCATTTCCTTAATCTGCCCAAGAGAAACAAGAGTGTCAGTCTTGAGACAGTGTTGTAAATTGTTCCACATTTTTGGAGCTAAGAGGCTAAAAGAGGATTTTCCAAGTTCAGAGTAAACCCGCGGGACTTGGAGCTGTAGAGGGTCAGTAGAGCGAGTGTGGTAGGGGGGGCCGATGGTCCAGTTCAGCAGAGATGTTATATAAGGTGGTGTACATCCAATAACGGATTTATAAATAAAGACATACATGTAATTATCACGTCTCTGTGACAAAGAAGAGAGCCAACTTTGCTATAGAGAATACAACGATGAGAGTTAAAGGGGTCTCCGGTTATGAATCTAAGAGCAGAGTGATAAACTGAATCTAGGGTTTTAAGAGTGGAAGCAAAGGCATGTCTGTAGATGGTATCAAGCACTGACATAAAGACAGCTTCAACTATACGTTTCCTACAATCAGGAGGGAAGTTAGCTCTGTTTCTGAACAGAAACCTAAGTTTCTGTCGAAGTTTGCCGGTGAGATTTTCCACATGATGTTTAAAAGTAAAAGATTCGTCAAGCCAAATGCCAAGATATTTATATACTCTGACCTTTTCAATACTGCTGCCATTGAGTGTGGATAATTGTAAACTGTTAAAAACAATATCTCTGGCTTTTGAGAAGATCATGTACTTGGTTTTACTGGCATTTTTTGACCAGTCTTAAGCCGATAAATGTCGTCTGCAAAGTATTAAAAGCACATTGCAGTTTCTCTACAGCAAGCTGTACAGACTCAGCGGAACAATGCAGTACAATATCATCCGCGTAAAGATGAATGTTACAGTCCGTGATAGACGAAACAACATTGTTAATATAGATTATAAATAATATAGGGCCCAGAACTGACCCTTGTGGAACGCCTTTTGTTAATGACAGAAATGCAGACTGATAAGTTCCCGCCTTTACACACTACGATCTATCAGTATTGTATGAGAGAGAAAAGTCCAATGATTTTAAACAATTTTGTTCAAGATACTTTCTAAGTTGTAGTCATTTAGTAAAATACAGTTAGCATACCTTTCCCCACTGCTCATATGTGTGTTGGTTTATAGTGGGCTCTTGTGTGTTACAAGATATATTTCAGTGAATACCGAGGTAATTAGGTTCACTGCGTGAGATAATTGCATTTGAATAAATCAAGTTTGCCATGTTCAAGACGATGTTTATATATTTAAAAAACATCAATTAGAACATTTACTGTTTCAGGATGGCTGCTGCATCAGTGACATTTAAAAAAAGCTGTTTTCACATCACATCTTGCCGAGACCCTTTGAACCATCAGCTGTTCATCGACAGTGCAGATGGAAAATTATTCTTCATTTTCTCTAAAGCATGACCAAAACTTTCACCTCCCACCTAAATCTGTGATATGTTATGTGTTTCCCACATGCACATATGTTAAATTCTAGTTAAAAATTTCCACTATTGCCACATAAAAAAATGTCCATGCTTTAAGATATTCTTCTGTATCTGACTCAAATGATAGAGTGGAAAAAGCTTTAAAAATGCCATCATGCTGCTGTGATGTTGTAACTAGATTCAAGCGATTTTAACTTCATGACATGCATATAGCCATACAATTCAGATTTAGTTTAGATAAATAATTATTATTGTGAACAGGAGAACTCTCCCTCAGACTAAAGATGATGCGTTGATATGATGATTTGGCACACATCGAGTGCAACAACTGCTTATTTTATTTTGTTGGTTTCAGGTTTGCTGCTGTTCTTGCAAATCTTCCCAATATTTTTGAGCATCTGAACATTGTTCTGCCTGTTTTGTTTACCTTAACATCTGACAAAATGTCTGTTTTGTTTTCTTTCTGTGATTTTATAGGAAAAGAAGAAGGGCCGAGCTCTTAGAAGAACAACTGTGGAACAATCAAACGGGAAGGCCGAACAGAACTCTCACAAGGCGTTACCCACAGAGCTCTTAAGAGGCTCCAGCTTCTCAAAGAGAGACGTGTCTCCTCTGAGGAGCCCAAAGAGTCCCAGAAGCCCCAAAGTCACAGCTAAGGGCAAGAAGGACATTCCCAAGCGGTCCAATAAAATAAAAAATCACGACGAGGGGCAACCTCTAAAGGGATCGCCCCGATTTAAACCCCTCAAATGTGATAAGAGCAAATTATTAGAATCAAGCCAAAAGTCTCCCCAATTAGTCCAGAAGACACTTACAGAAGCCCGGCAGAGACTGACTGAACTGAAGGAAGAGAGCAAGAAAGGAAAAAAAACTTTAAAGAAGGCTTCTATTGGGACGCACAAAAATGAAAAAACGAAATCACCAGCCTGCGACCGGACCTCTCCTGCTATCAAGGTCACAAAAGTAGATGAAATGACCAGTTTGTCTGTTCAAAGTGGAAGTCCGACATCAGCAGGAAATGTTTTAAAGGAAGATTTAGAAACCAGTGACGTCAAACATGTCGAGGCGGAGATGCAACAGGAGGCCAAGTCGGTCCAATCGACTCCAATAAAAGAGTTACACGTTGTAAAAACGGCAGTGAGAAACGACCAAAGTAAAACACCACCACTGGAAAATAACGCAACACCTGTCACTTCACCTGCTCGGCAGCCTGAGAAATCAAAAAGTGTTAAATCTACACCTGTGAAAAGGAAACCCAGAGGAGACAGTTCCACACCAGTCAAAAAGATCAGCACATTTGCAGAAGACGCTTCAGAAAAAGAGAGTAAACGCAAAGGAAAAGCTGTTTTTAATGAGCTAGAGAACACATCTCAGAGAATGAAGGGCAGAGCTGCAGATAAGCTGAAACTATCTGACGGTGACGGTGTTAAAGATGAGATCAGAAAGAAGAAGAAAGACTCTAAAGTGAAGGCAAAAACAAAACCAGTAGAAGAAGAGGGAGATGAAAACAAAGAAGATGATGGAGACTCTAAGGATAATAAGAGGGTCAAGTCAAGGAACAAGCAAACTAGGAATTTGAACCAGCTGTTATCGCAGCAGGAAGCGCACAGTAATTCCATTTCCTCACCAAACCCAGAGAGGAAAGAGGTGGTTTCCGTCTGGGATGCCAAATCCCTGCCAGGCCCTGATCCGGCTGAAAGGGAGCTGCAGGTGTCTGAAACAGAAAGAGAGGCAGAGAAGCCAAGGTTTGGGGAAATCCTGAGTACGGCAGCCACTCTTATCCCCGCTGTTGGGATCGCTGGTGCAGCTGTTGGGATGCTGAGCGAGGCAGTGACGAGCGTAGCGGGCTTCCAGTCTGATGCACAAATACCAACAACAACAACACCCAGTCGGATGAAGCAGTTCACAAAGCAAAGTGCAATCACACAGCCTTCCCTTTCCTCGACGATGTCACACTTTTCTTCAACGGAAGAAAGCACAAAGAAAGAAGTTCAGGTAAGCCTAAAGTCAGAGTCTAAAGATGAAGATGAAGATGAAGAGAGCAAAGATGGCACTCAGCATGAGTCACAAGAAAAGCTGGAGAAAAGTGATGCTTTAGAGCAGGTCAACTCAAAAACTGAGGGGGAGAACAGTGATGGAGACGTTGAGGCTTCCCAGCAGGAACATGAAGAAGTGAAGTCCTACAAGCCTTCAGAAGATGATGATGAAGATACTGAAGATGACGAGGGAGCGAGTGGAAGCGTTGTGGAAAACAAAGCGGGAGAAGAGGAGGAGGAACGTGAAAGTAGCAAAGAAATAGAAGAGGAAAAGGAGGGTGTTTCTGGAGAGGAGGAAGAAGGAGATAAGGGAACTGCAGAGGAAGATGGGGAGGAGGAAACAGGCTCCAGCAATAAGGAAGAAGACGAAGGAAGTGTGATGAAGAGTGATGTTACAGAGGCCGAAGAGGAGGAGGAGGAGGAGGAGGAGAGCAGAGAGGATACTGGTGAGGAAGGGAGTGACTCTGAGGTTAGTGAAGCAGCAGAGGAGGAGGGAGGTGAAGAGGAAGAAAGTGTTGGGGGTGAGGAAGACGAAGATGAAAGTCTAGAGGAATCAGGAAGTGTAGCTCAGACAGAGGAGGAGGAGGGCGAGGAGGAGGAGGCTGCAGAGTCTTTTCTTGAAGATGAGGATAACGAGGAAGAGGAAGAAAATGAGGATGAAGCAGAGGGAGAGGAAGAGGGTGAAACTGAGGAAGATTCCACCAAAAGTGAGGAGGAGGAGGAGGAGGAAGATTCAGGAGAAGATAGTGAAGAATCTGACGAGAGCAAGGAAGCTGAAGAGGAGAAGCAGGATGAAACGAGTCTTGAAAATGAGGAAGAGGAAGAAGAAAACAGCGGGGATGAAGAGGAGGAAAAGATTGATAATGAAAATGAAGAGGAGGATGAAGATGGTGAGGGACAAGCATCTTCAGATGAAAGGAAAGAGGACAATGACACTTCAGACGAGGGAGAAGAAGAAGAAGAGGGGAATGAGGATGAGGTGGAAGAGGAGGAAGAGGAAGCTGAAGAGCAAGATGAAGGTGAAGACGAGGAAGCAGAAGATGATGACAAAGAAGAGAATGAAAGTGAAGAGGAAGGAAAAGAGAGAAGTGTTGATGAAAGTGTGGTGGAAGCGAGTGATGATGAGGAAGAAGAGGAGGAAGGGGGTGAAGAAGAGGAAGACGAGGAGGATAAAAATCAGAGTGAAAAAACAAAACAGGATCGAATAATAGGAAAGAAAGATAATGATGCTGAAGAAGCTGATGAAGAAGAAGAAGAAGAGGAGGGGGAGGAAGGGGCAGATGAGGAAGAGGAGGATGAAACAAAGAAGGAGATGAAACTCGGTAATCAAAGAGGAAAAACAAAACAGGATCGAAAGAATGATTCTGAAAAAGACGAAAGTGAAGATGAGGCTGATGGAGGAGAAG